>NC_064769.1:18174781-18477812 GCF_011397635.1 Epinephelus fuscoguttatus
CCTACATGTTCCAATGTGTGTATGCATGTGAACATTGCATGTACAAATGTAAGGACATATGTATATAATGCCAATATGTGAACCAAAGCCCTGAGTATAGCACTAAGAAGCGTGGTCTGATTGGTCAGCAGTTTGGTGTTGTGTGGTGTTGGTACAGAAGACACAAGCCCAGGGGCTCCATAAGAGATGACTGTAAGGAGTAAAAGCTGAAACATATTTGGTTATTGCTCCTGACAGGACCCACACTGGGGCTGTGAGTACGGTCACATTTGCTGAGAATATCACATCATTGTACGCTATTTCGACCACTGCACCCAGCTAGTGAAGCCTGGAAGCCTTTTTCTGGTGGGGATCAGAGGTTTTGACCGGATGTCAGAGGTAACTGTGGATCAACTATGACCATAGGCGTCCATAAAAGATGTGTGGTCAGATGAATATCGGAGCAGCTTTGCTAGGAGGAGAGGTTCAATGTGTTTGTTGTTGGGGGTGAGGGATGGAGACTTTGTGGAGGAAGAGGAACACATGTAGAAGTTCCAGCTCAGAGTCAGTATTGTCATTTACAGGGTTAAAAAGGGGAAATAATCCTCAATTCAGGGATGTCACACTACAGTTTTTGAAGACCACTGACTTCAACTGCTGCAATAAGATTCATTACAGTACTGAAAAATAAATGTCTACACTCAAAGATGCAAAACAAACTGCTCAGGTGCAAACTGAAACTTTATCAAAATGCCAGAGAGAAGAAAGTGTGGAGAAAGTTAACTACTTCATGTCTCATTTGTGAGCCATTTATTTTTTAATGATTATTTAAAATACCTTTGATGATGCCAGCACAGGAAAAATTCTGAAATATAAAGATATATTTTTGTCCGATTGTATCAGTAAAAATACATTTGAGTGGCAAACAACCCCACACACGAAGAAAAACTAAAAGAAAAGACCAAGGGCTTTTATCAGGAAGAGGACATGGAAGCCTATAAAGTGGACTTGGTGTATGTGTATGTGTATGTGTGTGTGTGTGTGTGTGTGTGTGTGTGTGTCCTGAGATCACAGAGTGTGGACAGTTGAGGCTCCAGTCCAAGATTTGGAGGTGCTGCTGTTGCAGCAGACAGACTGGTGGAGATTAAAGAACTTGAGATAGACAGAAGTTCAAAGACTGCAATACAGCAGTTTTTTTTTTCTTTATGAGAGGATGTCTGAAGATTGCAGACCACCGCAGCACTTAACTACGGTGGCTGATAAGGGCAAACGTGCTACAATGGCCCAAAACATTTCCTTTAGGAGAAATGCGCTGCTGATTCAGAAATGATGCAGATTCAAAAACACACGAAAATCCAAAACAAATACAACGATGGAAATATGCAGAAAACCAAAACCTACTTTTAATTTTTAAAAAGAATATGCATGTTTTTGTTTCAACTCCACTTTTCTTCTCACTTCAAAAATAAACACTCTACCGTCTTGTCTCTCTATCAGGTCGAAAATCAAGCTGTCCCACTTAGCGCTCCCCTTGGAGGCCTGGAAAACATCCGTTGTGTTGACTGGATATGAGGCGTTTCTCTGTCGCATATGTTGTCAGGGTTTGTGTGTTTTTGACTTTGCATTGTTGCTGCTGCATGTTTCTTCTAATGGAAAAGTTTTGGGCACTCGTAGCAGGTTTGCCCTAGTCAGCCACTGTACTTAGACATATAATTGCAAAAAAAAAAAAAAAAAAAAAAAAAATTGTTGTTATTAATATATATTATACTATATCTAATTTACCAGAAAAGCCTGGAATAAAAACAAAATAAAATAATCTCTCCTTGTCGTATTTCTATGATCTGTTCAGATTTTGGAACTTTATAATGGACTAGATGACAAAAATGGAAATCTCTTGTGACGTGAATATCACACGCCATCCATCTCCACATGGCAAGGGTATGCAAAGCCACGGGATCAAATCCAACCTGTGTCACTGTACCTCTTTATCTTTTTGTTTTCAGGAGCACATGTTAAAACACTTCAACCAACATACAGAGCCGTGTACCTAGTTGCTCACACAACACTAGAAGAATAATAGGCACAAAACAGAGACGTTATGGGCATGAGACACTACCTAAATGCTGCTTGTCCTGACCTATATTTAGTTTCAAAGGGTAACTCTGTCCCCTCTTATCTCCTCCACTACATGGTGACTGCATGCGAGCCTTGAGTGCTTCCTGAGAACAGCCCTAGAGCCCCGAGAGCTCACTCTTGAGTGACTATCTCCATGCTCTTGATCCAGTGGTACAGCATGTAGATAGCCCTAACTACGGTAACTGATGCACAGAGACAAAACGTATCTCAGAAAAACTCCTGTTGAAACTCTTTTTTCACAAAGTACAACGAAAGCTTCTTTTTGTTCCAAGTGGTTGGTTTTGGTTCCTGCTGAGATTTGGATCATGACTAATTTTATAAGCAGATGCAATTACACTACGGAGGCAAATTATATGCAGTCAAAATAAAAACATAATTCACAAAATGAACAAAAAGCTACCACAAACATATGAGCAAAGTGCATGATTACCGGGCACTCAGTTTCACCATTGGCATCAGCCCCTCTGGGTGATGCTTAGCCTTCCACTGTGTCATTTTCTGGGGTGCACAACAGCAGGAGACCTAGCACTCAACTGCAAACATGCCAATCATGTGCATCTTGCAAGTCTCATGCATCATCTATATATGACGTATCACATGTATAAAGTCACACATAAAAGTGATGCTAATTCTCACACAGTGTATCCCTTATGTTCTTATATGTCCTTCTTTTTAACCATTCCAGCTGTTCAGGCAATGTCACACTCTTTTCATATGTCCTATGGAAAACAAAGATATCTGATGTTGCTCCTCCCTAGAAGATATGGGCTTTAATTTATTCTTTTATATTGTGTTTACTGGGAACTAGACAGGGCTTGAGCTTCTCTGTGAAAAGGATGCTTAATAGTCATTACCAGAATTAAAATCAAAACTACTGTAGTTTGACATGGAGTAATGACTCAGGGGTGAACCTGCAACCTGCCCTGACCGCAGTTATTATTGCAGCAAAATGCAGCTAAAGGCCACATATTCATGTTTAATTTCTCTTCATTGCCTTGACCTGCACCCGCATCCTGGTTTTATATCCCAAATCTGCTCCCTCTGACCTACAATTAACCTTAATGAAATCAGGAAGACGCACAGCCTTTTGTGTTTCTATATGACTCTCAAGTGTGCATGTGCGTGCACAATCATGCATGTATGTTTTTCCACATCCTCTCCATCCCCTCTCTTTTCTTTTTAGCTCCTCCATGTTACTTTTCGGCAATTGAAATCAAGGTAATGACTGGGCAAGGAAAAAGAATGTTCTTTCAATAGATAATTAGGGAGATTGGTTTACCAGGGCCACTCAAAGCCTATTCAAATGCAGGGCTGAGGCCAGGCCTTGTTGTCTGCTGAGCCCAAAAGGCTCCCAAGAGAGGCATTCGCCTTGGCTTCATTTCTCAGAGCAGGTGCCTGGCAGGTAGTCAATGGAGACGGCCAGTTGAGATATATAAGAGACCCATCCCCCTGGACAAGGGGTCAACATCACAGGTCAGGGGTCATGAGCAGGGGTCACAAGGTCAATGTTTAGCACACGGGATTGGCCAGATGACTGGAAATGCAACCTGGACAGCCAGCTATCAGTTCTATGACTGGGTGTGTGCAGGAAGTGGAGGTAGTCTACTACTGTTGTTGACTGACAGCTACCGTTTCACTTACCTCTATCTAAATATCTGAATTTAGGCAATGGCACACTAAATTCAAAGAAAATGCACACTTCACCTGCCCAATTAAAATTCAATGAGACAAAAAATCCCTCTGTTGTGTCTTGTAAAGTCACTTTTTATGTTAGAAATATGAATATATCTGAAAGCTTATAGGCTGAGGAAACCTTTTTACAATCTTTTGCATAAACTTAAGTGAACCTAATATTGATCGATTCTAACCATCCGTTGCATTCCCATGGATTTTCTTATCATAACATCAGCTCTGACAGCTTCATTGCAGCATTACTATTTTACATTAGATGAGGACTGGTGGTCCCAGTTCGCAAATATGCTTAGAATTCCTCCCACGACACGAGCGGTGCAGGATTAGAGGTCAGAGGTGATGTGCACTCTAATTTCTAATTAAATCTCAGTGTGGAAAAGTGATCTGTCATTGCCCATAGGCTACCATTGACAAGGGTTCAGCTACCACGGCTTCACACGTAAAGGGATAAACCCCCCACCTTAATACCACTACCAGCCACCGCCCCTGGACTCCAGCCGCCTTGGGCTCCCTGGCTGCACCCCAAGGGAAACACTATATAAATGTCAATGTACTATGAAGCTGCTACTGAAGGAGCCACAGCCATCATACAAGGGAGAAGCACATGGAGCTCTACAGGAGGTTTTTTCACTCTAGTGGTGGTTCCTGGAAATGCAGCAGTGATTTAGAGCCAGATCTTTTTACATAGCGGTGGACCTGAGCTTCTGTGTAACTGAAACTCTGTTGGGTTGGCAAAATGCGCACACCCAATCTCTGCTGGGTGCACCCATACACATGTAAGTGAATAGCTGCAGAACAGTATACACAGAAATCACAACTCCAACCCTATGTTGTATACACAGCTCAGGTACAACCCCTTCTCTATTAGCATTTGTGGCAATAAGCATAGCAACATATCCAATATGCATGTCAATTTTTCTCTCTCTAATCAAATAGAAAGCCTGTGAAGTAAATATCTATTTCCTTGCAGCCTGGCTGTTTACAACATGGGGGAGCAGCTATATAAACAGTGTGTGGCAAATGAGGAATTTCTTTTAACGTATCGGCCTGGCCAGCATATGCTAGATATAGGAAACCCATAGCGTCAGTGGCTCCATATCGGCTGTAGAGGTCAAAGGCTAGGGAAGGTCAAAGGTGTCATCCTCCTTTCTCATCATGAAGTGCATTAACATCTTCTCCCTGTCCCGTCTCATCCAGATGGCTGACCAGGCCACAGGACAGATGCCCCATTTTAAAATATCTCAGGGATCCAAAACGCACCATCGAGAATAAATATGGCTCCATCTTCAGGACATCATATTTCAAAGGAATATGGATATGGATACGGGTGGATATAGGGTGCATAAGCCCGGGCTGTGTTTAGCATGCCTTAATTGATTCTCGGCCCGATTGTAACAGCTTGCTCTCTTCGGTTTGTGTTTTAACTATTAAACTTTCATTTGTTAAAGGTAGAAGAAAAAGGAGAGATGCAGAGAAGCAAGGAATAGCAAGGAATGACCTCAAAGAATTCCGAGGATTAATTGCTAATGTTATTGATCGTGACTCTCATTGTTTGTTTTTACACTGATATAGTGATGTATTCTTCCTTTATTGCTCATTATTTTTAGTGGTGTTTGTACTTATTGCATGTACCTTGGCACATGAGGGTTTAAATAAGATGAATGAATGAAGGAAAAGTGTAAGATTTGAGACTGTATGTCGTAAGTGACAAATTAGATTAGATCAGGCAAACAAGTGGGGAAAAATGTAGTGTGTTTAGGAGTTTTTTCAGACCAAAAATAAACATCAAAGAACATAAAATGGTCATCACAAGTGAGTAAATGTTGAACATTTTTCAGCTATGATATTGCACCACTGCTGAAATCAGCAGCCTAATTAGGCCAGGTTGTTACTATTGGCAGTAGACCATGATCCATGTTCAGAAAAAGGCAAGGACCTACCCAGGAGGAAGTGACCTCACTTGTGTGCCTAAGTAATTAAATCGCTGGGTCTTGGAGTGCATGTATGGCATTCTTCCACTTTTTGTTTGACTGTGTCACATGATAGCCAAACCCGCATGATTAACGTCTTGAAAGGTCGGCCAATTGGTTGCTTTACAGGCTGCGAGAAAAAATGTCAGAATATCCCCAGAAATCTAAAAGTTAGTCCATCATCAAAACCCATCACTTAGTGTTCCCCCTCAACCAATGGCCGCAGCTTATAATAGAGATGACCCCACCTCTCACAGCCTGTTATTTTAACAACACCAAAACTCTTCCAGGCATGCTCACAGTCAAACGAGTGGATCCCCTCCAAGCCAAATAGACCAAGGCACCCTGCCGGGAGCTTTGAGTTGGCCCTCATGCGGCTTCTCAGACATTCATACACATTTATGTTTGCAGAGAGCCACAGTGACTCATACACACATCCGAACACACACATACACACAAACTTATACGGCACGCTACCCTGCCCGGAGACCTCTGACTTGAACCTGCTGCTCTCACTCAGCAACACATAAATCACTGGGCTCTCAGCAGCACTGCTGGCCCTCAGTGCCATGCTGAACTTGACTCCACGGGAATAAAAGTCCGTAACTGGATACAAAAACTAATCCAGGCCAGAGACAATTGCTGGCATACAGAGGCCCTGGAGGTGCTGATACCCCCCCGTGACGATATGCCGTTTCTGTCATGCGACCTCTGACTTCTGCACTAAGACAACACAGGCCTGCTAGGTGCTACTGGTCAGAGAACAGAGAGGGAGGGAGAATGAGTGAGGACAGGAGGGAAAGGGGGCGATGAAGATCTAACCTGTCAAGTTGCCGCCATTCTTGGTCTGACCATATGTTTCTCTAAATATGCAGGGGGATGTTGCACTTTAAACTACTTTCTACTGTAATTAAAGACTATGGTTAGTAGTTATTTTGGTATGTATGTATGTATGTATGTATGTATGTATGTATGTATGTATGTATGATTATTATTATCATTATTATTATTATTCTTTGGCTTTTTAGATAGGACAGATAGGATTAAAGGGAAGAGAAAGAGGGGAGGACATGCAGCAAAGTCAGACTTGAACCCGGGTTGCTGTTCAAAGAAATGCTTCACCCACAAAATGACCATTTGTATAGCAATAAGTCATGCTGTGCACCCTTAAATCTGAGAAGAAAACTTTTTTTCCTGTATGCTTCCACAGAAAAAGTGACTGTATTGATTTATTGATTGATGGGGCTCACGCTTAACAGCAAAACCTCGGTTTCCAAACTCTCACACAACGTGTCCAGTATAATCCAGGTCTCAATTATCCAGTCATATGCTCAGTATTTCCCTAACACATGCATTTTCACTAAAACCATATTTAAAACTGAACAGAAAATAAAACTTATCTATGCTCTCTTCAAATCCAGACTCCCTCACCAAGGTTTTCAAGCGAAAATGCATGTGTTTGGGATCCACTGAGCATGCGACTGGATAAGTGACACTTGGATTATACTGCATGAATTGTGTGAGAGTTATAGTAGAATAGAATGGATGCTTGGTTATAGTTTTGCTGTTGTTACATCATCTCCAATCAATCAATAAATCAATACCGTTGAAATTTTCTGTGAAGGCATGCGAGAAAAGCAAAGGCTTCTTCACGTACTCAGGGTAACACAACGTGACTAACTGATGTATAAATGGTCATTTTGTGGGTGAAGTATTCCTTTAAGGACTCAGCCTGCAGTACGTGGGGGTCAAACTTGCAGGTGAGCTACCAGGGCGCCCCATAATTTTACTTTAAAAATAAATTGAAGGCAGGATTTGCACAGCATTTTAACACAGTGGTATTAGTAGATTATAGTAAATAATCAGAATATATATCTTGCACCACCACGAACACACAAGTTTTGAAAACACAGCAAACACCATGAGAATAAGGGAGGCTAAAACCAGTTAAATTAGACAGCACAACATCATATAAACAGCTGCTGCAACATTTCACTATTTAGCATATGTACCTGAAACTTTATCCATACAAATGTGAACCTCACTGCATGTGCTGCAGAATAAAAATGACTCCTGCCAGTGGTGTGTGCAATGATTGTCCTGGTAAGATTTAAGAGTATTGTGTTTCTGGGACACTTGAATACACTTGCCTTCTGAAGGTGTTGCCTAACTGAGAAAGAAGGTGTCTATTTAATAACTCCAGTTGTTCACAGTGATTAATAAAAGTTGGATTAGCCAAGAAGTAACACTGCATTTGTCATGCTCCTGAAGATTTATGCAGCTATGATGAAATACAAACCCTTATTTGGACTTCTTGGTTTCCCTTTGTTGCCTTGTTTGCCTAATTAAGCTGCCGACAAACCAGCATAGCAAAGCCCTAACAACACCCCGCTGTAAATAATCCAACGGTCTGTCCTGTCATGTGGCAGCAGCCTCCCACACCACTCCCTAACTGTCTTAACTGCGCTCCTGCAGCACGCTCCAAGCCCCCATCCCAGCCCCCAGTCACAGCTACAGGCCCAGCACCAGCTCCAGGAATACTGGAATGCTTCTGTACTCTTCTGTCCTGATAGAGTGGTCACTGTGATAACATCAGGCACCAGGGCCTGCACAGCCACAGGGCTCCGAGACACACTTTTATGACTTAAGTATCTGGGACTGATATCTGCAGCCATCAGCTCAATACACCCTCATCACATACTTACACAGATACTTAGACACTCGCTCGCTGTGTCTAACAGATGCACGCAAACACATGTACATGCCTGCCAACATGAACATGTACATACAACCTCACTCTATTTATTCCACCTCTCGTAATTCTTTGTGCACACACACACACACAACTGAAGTGTCATTTTCTGTGGGACAAATTTAATCTTTAGTCAGCTTGTATTTAATCAGCATCAAACTCTGAAATTATCCCTCATCCTTACCACTTAAACCTAACCTAGTATCTTAAATATAATCATAAACCTGACCTTAACTCCAAACTTTAACCATTATACTAGGCCAAATGCTTAATTTAAACCCAGCAACTCTGTGCTCAAAGAAAACTTTGTGAATGTAAGGACCATAAAGTCAAACATTTGGTCCTCACAAAGATAACGTATAAGAGCAGACAAAAGACGATCAGTCTAAATCAAATAGACTTCAAACAGAGCGCACCACAGCTGGGAGACAGAGGAAACAGCAGGGACCCACCTGATAACACTGACTTTTCTTAACATTGTCCTCCTGATTAAGAGACATGCTCACTGAATTACGCTCAAATAATCAAGTTCTTTATTCATTGTCATCTTATGCTGCATTTAAACAACTTGTAGTAGAATAGCACAACCAAATACCATGTTGTTTGTCTTTCTATTGATGAGAAATTTAGAAGTGTGCATCTGATTTATACTTGATTTTATGAAGCTGCATATCAAAGAATATTGTGGGGGATAAAATATCCTAATGTCTTTATAAAAAATGTAAAAAAACGTGACGTCAAAATTCCTGTTTACATGCAGCCATGCATACTCCGAATAACTATGACCTCATGTCATTTATCATGTCAAAATATGGAAAAGTGGAACAGCTGGAGATGCTTGAGCCATTTTGCTTCTATGCATCAAAATAGGATTTTTCCAGAGCTTTCCACAAGTGGTGGACTTGGTTAACTGTGCATACACAGTCTCACTCTGTCACTCCTTCAACCACCTTCTTGAAAAGGTCAGTGTTGGCGATACTTGTGCATATCCAAAAACCTGTTAACACAAAGTGTTTCCTAATGTTTAAAAGTAGGTGTGTTTCTTCGTCCGACCAGAAATGTGGGCTTTTCTTTCGGGCACGCAACTCCACCCCAGCCTTTCAAACTGTTGGTGAGTTGGTTTGTGTACAATGCATTCATGACAACGGAGAGAGCTGACCGTGAGCAGGCAAGAGGCTGCGTGTTGCAAAATGTGGCAAACACAACTGAGAAACACATTCTGAATGCACTATACAAATGTCCAAAAAATGCTCCTAAAACCCAAATAATACCAGCATATCCCACGTATCTCCATCAGAAAATGCTACACTCAAATTCCAAATACTGTCATACTTGTAATAATAGTGGAATATTAGTGTGCATGCAAACATAGTATCAGCCATGGCCTTAGCAGACACAACACAAACTACTCAAGTGATCAGAAGATGATGAAACAACGTATTACTCTGTTACATGAGCCTTTTTAGGTACATAGACTTTATTGATGCTGCTCATATGATGGGATTTCAAGATCCATCCGAAAAGGGGCCAAAGATTTAAGTCAGAATCTAGGAGTTATATGCTGGCGATGATTTGGGAGGAAGTGGACTTCATACAACAGCTGCCATAAGAACGTCTATAAAGACAAGTCTGAATTTTGAATACTTTCATCTTGTACACAATTCTGACAAGTTTACTGCATGAACGTCAAAACGAATGAGAACTCAAAATAAAAAGTTCTTTATCACAAACGGAGCACTCTTACAGTTATATTATAACATGTCTTGTAAAACCGATACATCCAGAGAATATTAAACGTCACCTAAAGCATCACTGTCACTGTTGTCAGAATGGAGACACCGCAGATACCCTTTACTCCTCTTTGACCCGAAGAGAAAGCAGCGTGTGCCTTTTGATGGACAGCACCACTTCACTCTTTCACATTGATGGTCAGTCACACAAACAAAAAGAGGGATGAGATGAGTTTCTCAGGGGAGTGAGGATAATAAAATCAGGGTGTCTGTGTGTCCTGAGCAGGGGCCATATTTGATGCTCTAACAGAATGAAGGTCTTTGGCGGCCCAGCCTGGCAGTCTTTTAGCTAAAGCAAGCAGATTTCTTTGAAGCCTGGCCACCTTGGCTGAAGAGCCATTACTCCCGAGGTTTTCTATACATTAACCATGCTACAGCGGCTCAAGTGCATTACAGGCTGCCGCCCCAGCAGGGCCCAATTGTACTCCCTCTTGTTAAATATTACCCCAACAGAGCTTTTGATTTTATTGTCATTTTTTTCTCCCCATAGCGCTTATCCTCCTCCCCTCCCCCGATCAGATTAGGATCGATTGCTGCATGGCAGAGCTGGCCCAGACATGAGGACCAGAACAACGCTACAGCGTGATTGTGCTCCTCAGGCCCCGCCTTGGAGACTATTCAGGCGACTAAATAGAATGATTTGCCCTTAGATGTCAAATTTCCTCCGAGACAAGGATGTCAATACCAATTAGATTGTCTGCAGTTGCCTTAGTTACGCCAGCCTGCCCCACACCACCACCACCGCCACCCCAGCCTCTTTTCCTCTAAAGATACACTCGCTCTCTCTTAACATCTCACTCACATCTCTCTTTTTTGTAGGCAGAGTGGTGGTCTCGGCACCAAGCCTTTAGCCTCAAATCAGTTTTATGGCTGGCGCTGTGCAGACATTAGGCTAACTCCATTAGCCTCTCTGAAGGAGATGGCCTGAGGGGATACTGAGGGGCCAAGATGTGACTGGGTAAGGGTGTGGGTGTGTGGGTGTGTGTGTGTGTGAGTGCGCATGCTGAAAGGGTGAAGGGGTAACATTGTCTTACAGAGTCTTTTGGCATCCCCTTAAAGGTCACTGTCTGCTGGTCCGAGGAGGCAAAAGCCCACTGGAGCAAGAACATAAACAAGAAAGAGAAGTGGGCAGAAAATGGATTAATGAACAAATGTAATTAGGAGAAAGGGAGGATGGAGAGAGTGGGAGAGAGGACTCTGTCTCCACTTAGTATCGTGGCTCCTGCAGGCGCTTAAGTGCTAACATGACAAACAGATGTGGCCATGGCTGGCCAGACATTGGGCTGCACATACACACTGAAGCGTACAAAGACACCTACATAATACACAAATACACATACGGTCATTGTTTACTGTCCCTTTCACAGCTTTCTAAATATGGACTTCAAATCCACTGTGCACAAAATGCAGAAAAACATCATTTGACTGATATCATTCCAAATGATTTATGACAAAATATTTACGACAAGAGGCAGAGCAGAAGCTGATAAAGCCAGAGCTGCTTCAGTGTTTGGTTGGCACACTTTCCACGCTCTGCTGTATTTCTCTGGCATAATTTATGTTGGAGTGTTCTCACCAGTGGCAAAGGAAAGGTTACAGTCCCAGCTACAAATTAATATGTTTTGATCCAAAATATTTTCTAAAATTAGGTGATTCATAATTAAAGACATTTTGTGTATTCCACTCAAAAAGGAACCAGAAAACAGGCATTTAATTGAATATCTGACCATTTTTACGACTTAATACTATTAAGAAATTTAGTAGGAATGTGTAATTACTTTTGTCATTGACCATTCAAAATAATGATTAAAAAATTAACAAAATAAACACTGTTTTCAGTCTTTTAAAATAATTTGAAACTCTCAAAATATAGTCACAACTGTTATTTTTATAATTTGTTGGCACATGTCTCTAACAACCCCAAATTCTGTGTGCTGATCAACCGCACTCACATTTGATCCAACTTTGTCAGGAAATTATGTTAGCCAGCTTCCATCACTCAGCACAGATTTGAAATTTTTTTATCAAAATATATGATTTCTATGTCTATTAACCAGAAGAAATATTTGTCCAATATCCCTAACACTGTTTTATAATACATTTAGTCCACAGTCTGCTTTTTTACTTTCAGTACAAAACTAAAATGTCCCCCTCAGATATTTTAACACAGATGAGTGCAGGTGAAGAAAACAAACATTTTTATGTTACTTTTTTTCTGTGACCTTAAAAAGGACCAGAAAATAGCCATGTGCCAAACAACCCCTGAAGCCAACCATCCCCGGTCTCCAGTATGTACAATAGGTCCCTCGCTCGGTCATGTGTGTTCTCTAAAGAAAACACACTCTCTGACGGACCATTAGGCATCATTATTGTTAGCTTTAGGAATTACCTCGCCACACAGCTTGCTTTTGGTTTCAGAGAAACAACAATATGTAAGACAAGGGTTTCATTCATCTCTGTAAATATAGGGGATGCCAAGTTTTCAAGGTACAAGAAAACCATCAGAAACTTCTTACAGGCCAATCATAAACAGATTTAGAACCAGATGTTTTGCTACAATATACAGTACACACCAGAACCTATGACCTTGTATTTTTGCAGCCTTTGATCCATCCGTCTCTCCAATGAGCTCTCTGTTCTTTACTCAGCTGTCCAGTGGTTAAGTGTCTCTGAAGTTACCTTGTCCAGATTTCAGTATAAAGCCGCCGTTTGCTTCAGTGGGCATTCAGAGGAACGTTTTCTCTCATCTCTCACAGCGGTTTATACATTAAATATTTGTGTTGAGGGCCACACTGAGTGATTAAGTGTATAACTTCTCTCTGTTTAGTTTACATTGTTATTGCTACAGGAATATGAAACCTTATACTTCCTTTTCCAGGTTTCAATTAGTATCTAAAGACACCATTAACTACTGCAATTGACTAAATCAATACCTTCCCAGAAAGCATCCAAATCAAGATGTAATCAGGTCTGTTTTCAGTTCTCTACTGTTAGATAACGATAAACACAAGGAGACTTTTTCGAGAGCATCATATGTTACCATAATTTGAAAATTAAATACTGTTACAAGGTTTCAGGCAATGTACATCGACGGGAATCAGTGGTTGAAATGTATGAGATACAGACAAAAAAAATGACTTCAGCATAATGCAACCCAGTATTATGCACATTCTTCTCCTCAGTTTCACGTCAAAGGCATACTGTGCACAACCAGCAGACACTAATGTGAGCCATGGCCAGGGTTGTGAATTTACTTCTTTCAATACCTTTTCTCCTTTCTCTTCTGTGAGGGCGCGCAACAAAATCAATCCAGCAGTGACTTGCATTTTGAAGTTGGTTTAACCTTGCAGTGACACCTATTGCAGATGCTTTGAAATGGTTGGGAAGAATAGTTTCCGCATGGTGGGATCTGCAATTAGGCGGCACATCTGCACCGGCAGCAGCACCCCAGCATCCCCTCAACCTCCAAATCTGGCATGCTCAGAGCTCACTGTTGGTTGGCAGCCAACACAAACAGTTCCCACTGCATAAATGTGAATAATTCTATGAGATGAATTTCCACCGGGCAATTAGATGGGTTTCAACTGTGAATATTTCAAGAGCGTCCTGCATTTGACTTTCCAACTGATAAGAGAAGGGACGGATCAGGGGAGCAAGAGAGAGACGCGGATACAAGTGACAGGACATGTTGAGCAAAGTGAGGAGACAAATAGAGGGAATCATGAAAGAAGGGGAGGAGAGACAGTGACAGCCATGAGACAGAAATTTACAACCAGATCATCAATTAACCACTCCAATCACAATGGATCAGGCCATTAAATGTGCATTTCTTCCAAACGACCTCCTGACCGACAATGAGGAAAGATCACAAGCTTGTATTGATGGCCGTTGGAACACTACGCAGTCCCAAAGTCTGAGAAGTTCACTGTTTGTCAGTTAATTCGGCACATGCGGTCAGGGACAAAACAAATGTCTGCCCTCTCAACTTACATACGTCTCATTAAATGCAATCCAGTTATTTCAAGCTACAAGACTAATGTCTTGTGCTCTCAAGTTGGCATGTTTACCTTGCTCTCGTTTTTCTTGTGCTGAATAAGCACAGAATGTGACCATTAAATATATTGCTGATGGAGAGACAAGGGAAGGGAGACATCAATATTAAAGTGAACTGGAGTTACTGCCCGCTGTGTTACGCGATAGGCTATCCCTGGGTGACGTCAAAGCCAGGTTAGATAAAGAATATGCAATGAATTTACACACTTAACTTTTAAATTATGCATACAAGCTTGTGATTTAACATTGTTCCCGTCACACCGTGAGATCAAATTTTGCTATTGGTAATTTTTGAACATACACTTATCTTTCTAAATCGATTCAGAATTCCAACTCGGACAAAAACAGATATTCTCCTCCCCATTATCATTAAAATTAGCCTCTGTGTAATGAAAAAAACATGTGAAACAAAAGGACCTTAGGACATGGCATTCTCTATAAAATCCTACTTTCAGCACCTCTGAAATTAGACCTAAAGTCGCCCCAGAGGGGCCATTAGACGATAAATCCCTGTCATTGACCAGCTTCTGCCCTCTGCTTGCTCACGACTGACGTCCAAACCCCTTTGAAGTCCCTCGCCACAACAACACCAGCACCATTTCCTCTCCTCTAGAAATGCGAGTTGCCCCTCGCAGGACACCAGAAAAGAGCAGGCAAAGGTCTGAGGGAGGAAAGGGGACCCACAACATTCAAAATAAGCCAGATGTTTGCATCCCATGCTAACATGTGGAGACATGCGCTTGCCGTGGGCCTGCATTAATGAAGGTAGAGATCCATCTGGGGGGGCTGATAGGCAAAGGCGATGCTGTGTGATAGGCCGTGGCACATACACACACTCACCCGGTCACATATGCTAGCAATAAGTTAGCCTCGCTGCCACTCTGGTCAGACAAACAGATGGAGCTGGGCTGAGACGGGAATATTTCACATTCAAAAAGAAAAAGGAGAGAAAGCCCAAGAAAAGAATAGCGTGGTGCTGTTGGGTTTCATTGAGGTACTTCTGCTAATTTGTCCAGCAACACTGTACTTTCATGTCTTGTTCTAAGTAACAGATATTCAATTTATAGACATTCTTACAAGTTGCTCAAAAAAAAAATCATGTAACTTTTTAATGTTGAATGATTATATTTTACCAAACATAAAGAGTGTAAAGTATAGTGTTGCAGTAAAAAACACTGCACTTTGAAGCAGAGGAATACAGTTATTATCTTATTAAACTCTGTTAATTAGTTTTAAATTACTTACTGGCATTGTATAATAAATGCATTCTCATTCAAGTGGCAAAATTTGAATAAGATTGAATAAAATGTAAACCTCTTTTAGGAATAAAAACTTCTAATATGGTCATATAATATCAAAACATGTTAATGAATGAACTATTGCAGTAGTTAATTGATCCTAATATAATTTAGACATACATTTAATGATCACTGTGTGCAATCAAGTATCATTACCACAGTGCTCACGATTGAAACTCTACTTTAATTTTTGTCTGGTGGAGCACTCCAGTGGATACGTCTAGGTTAATATTTAACTCTCTCTGATATCTTTAAAAAGGGCTGCCTATTAAATCATAATGCTATTTTTATGGACATTTATTATGCTAATTTAAAATTCATTATGCTATTTGACCAAAAAGTGTGTCAGTAAAAGAAGCGTTCCACCTCAGCTAAAGATCACTGCAGCACAATGTTACTTTTTAGTATTCCATTAATATAATGTGGCCTCTCTGTGTTGTCATGTCACATTTATTTATAGTGTAAAAAGTAAATTAGTAAATGTTTAACTGCAAATTGAAGAACAATTCTATGTTGTAAGCATTATTTGCAAACTAACATTAGGTGCCTTTCAGTCAAACTCTCTGGCTGGCATAAATAAAGTACTTGCCCTTCTGCTTCTGTCTGACTCTGTCGTCTTTGTTAGACTTGTTGTGTTAAGTGTTAAGAAGGGGATTACTGAGCTGCACTGGTGTTATGCCGGCTGTAAGAGCTTGTTTGTTTGGCTACGTGTTGTGATTATATCACAGTAGATAGTGCAGTGCATTTCAGAGACACTTAAGAGTCATTAGGGATCAGTACACAGAAGTTACAGTGTGTACATTGTTATGTGACTCACATCTTCGTCATGGAAATATCGCTCCTGGGCATCCGGCAAAGCATGCAGAATACACATGTCAGTGCTCTCCACATTTTGAACCGAAAAGCGAATTATGTCAACAGTGAAGAAATAAGCGTTCATAGATATTAGCATTTCAAAAGAGGAGAAGAAAGAAGTGTGCGATAAGCAAAGGGGCGAGGAGAGGAAGAGGGTGGGGGTGGGGGTGTGTGTGTGTGGGTGAAGGGAAACGTAAAGATTGCATGGAATGCTCTTGCGTGAACTGCAAATGAACCCCTAAACCCCATTCTCCACCTGACAAAATCTGTTCTTTGCCCTGACACACAACCACAAGGAGCTCCCAGCCTGCATGCAGGAATGCCATGTTAAGATCACAACTGCCTCTCTATGGGCTTCAGAAATAAATATTTCCATCCCAGGAGAGGCTGTGGAAATATTATACAATCCAATAATTGAGGATCTTTATACACTCAATATTCTATCAACCTGCTTTCTATTTGGGGGAGAAAAAAGAGGGAATATTTGCAACCATGATATCTGAAACGTACAGTAAGGCCTCACAAGGGAAATGTTTGAAATTAGGACGTGCTTATTTTGGAAAACAACATGGGGATAAAAATATCAAGAACAAAGTCATAAAAATGACTCTTCTGGGGATATTCATCACAATTACATGTTTTTTCAGTCTTAGCCTGAACTTAATGACCCAAACATGCAGCCAAGAGTAGCTGTAACATTTTGTGACGGTCTACCAACATCCAGTTTGACACCTCTCTGGTGTGTAACCGCACTGTTGCCTTTCTGATCTCTCCTCAGCTGTCATCAGTGACACACATCACATTAAAACTGTGACTAAACTGACGTGATGATAACCGCAGTTGCTCGGTTAGAATGGTATTTAAGCAGCCTAATGCCCTGTTTGTTTTCCAATGTGCTCTCCCAGTGGTGCTCTCAATCCACTGAGGGTGTGTTGAGTGCTGTGATTGGTGTGTTTTTGTCTGTGTGTGTATGTTCAGAGACACTCCCTCTCCTAAACTGGGCAGGTCTTTTTCTGTGTGTGTGTGTGTCTGTCTCCCTCCTTCATTCAGTCACTCACTTTCCCTCACTCGTTCTTTTCTTTCCCTTTTTACTTCCCCTCTTAATGTCTGCTTGTTTCCTCCTCCTCCTCCTCCTTCTTTCTTCTCCCCTCTCTCTCCTCCCACTGGGGCTGTATGCATTCCTGCCAGGAGGGGCGGAGGTGTCTGTGATCCGGGCTCGATAAGGACCAGGCCTCCCCTCCATGCTGCCCTCCCTCGTGTTCACCCTCACCCTCACCCCCTCCCTGGGAAAATGGGTGCACCCTCCTCCCTGGCAGGGCACCGGCTCCCCTTTGAGTGTGCTGCCAGCCGTGGCAGCAGAGACTTAACATGATTTGTTTGTCTGCTGCTGCGTGTTTGCACCAAACTGTAGCGCCAGCCCCCATTACTCCTGCCGGAGATCCAGAGGGCTGGTTAACTGGTACAGATCAGGAGTGAGGCTCCTGGAGGCAGGGGGCGGAGGGTTAAAGGGGTGTTAAAGAGGGTGAAGTAGGGAAGGTGGGGGGATGTAGGGAGAGATGAGGGTTAAAATGAGTTTGGAATATGATCCACTGGCTGGAAACGTTCAACATTTCTTGAAAATAAGCCTGGCTGCAATGGGCTGGACTCAGCATATGTGAGATAACAGGAAAACATTTACTCACACACACATAAAACTATGTCACTAATCACTCAGTTTGCAAAGATCGAGGGTTTTCCCGTTCTCTCTTTTTTTTCTCCTGGTGTTTTGTAATTGGCTTGCTTCCTGGTGCAGTGGCGGACAGCAGGCACAGCAGCGGCTGCCCAGTCGGCCCATTGATCTTTCATCAGCCCATAGAGTTAAAGCTGAAGGCATGAGGGAGAGGCTGGAGAGGCAGCCCCTCTTTTTATGGCAGCCCGCTGGAGCCTGCCTAGGATTGTTCCCTGTTTCCTCAGATTGTTTTTCATTTAGTCAGGGTGCAGCGCTGTGCCGCTCTGAGGAGGTGAGGTGAAGTGTTGCAGACATTTAGGAGAGCACGTAACAGCTACAGTCTGGGTAGGTGGATACAATGGTATAGCAGGGCTTGTTTGCTGATAACATTTTAGTTTCTGTGCGTGTGTGTGTTTGGGTTTTTCGCTTTAAGTGTGTTACAAGTGGTGTGTGACATCTCTTTGGTTTATTTCTCCGTATTCCAAAGGACGGATTAAATGACCTATAGGCCTACGATTTGGGAGGCGTTTGTGGCCTAATAAGTGATTACTGTAAATACATATAAATGTTTGTTTTAAGTGGAGAGTATATTGAAGAAATCAGCTATTTCTTGCCTAAAAGACTGGCAGTAAACTCAGATGACAAACGGCAGCACCACTAATTTAGTTAGTGGAAGAGATACATTAAACCGTTGCACTTGGTAATATTTCTCCATGGACTCCCCAGCTATTAATCAAAACCATTTTACATTAAGAAAAAGTAGCAAGAGCTCTTAACGCAAATCAAATTTCACTTAAGGGGCTAAAATTACCTTCATCAATTTGCATGAAAGCCATGGTAGTGGTCAAGACATCCATGTGATATCCAATCAGAGGGTCTAATCAGTGTGTGGGTGTGGTCCGTTGTATCCCCAACAGTATTCCATTGATCCGAGCTCCGGCGCTGAGCTGCAGCAGTCGTGCAGGCCCTGAACTTGGTCATCTAACTGATACATGATATTAGGATCCTTCTTCCAGGCAGCTCCACGGGGATCTGGTCAGAGGGAGAGGGAGAAAGAAACAGACTTCAGATCAGCAGATCAATTTTCACTGGACCTTGAATATTTCATGTAGGGAGTCTTGCTGCAGACACACAGATGGGCTAAATAACTGGGCGACAACCATGTCCAGTCACACACGTACACCTGATTGTGCATGCTGGCAAACACAGCCTGATAACACTGGAAATTTGTACTTAATTGTACTAAAATAAACGTCATGTTTTCCATCTGACTTGAACATGCCAAAGAGAGTAGATCAGGATGTCCCCTGAACTTTATCTCCCACACTGAGCAAAAAAAGGGGTGCTAATACAGACCTTAATATTATTTATATTAAAACCATAAATTCACTTTAATGCTACAAAAACAAGGTGGTTTCTGTTTGCAGTGTACGACAAGAACATTTCCGTGAGAAGATGTTGCACAGGCACACACACACACACACATTTCACCCTAAGGGCCAGGTTAGGGGAATCATGTCTGGATCATGTTTCTAGTCCCAGCAAACATGTGGTTGATGTAAGGCTGTGATACAGACTATGCCCTGGTCCAAGAAGTGGACACAAAGGATAACATGCTCAAAAAGCTGGTTTGTACGCACAGTAGAAACCAACCTGTGTTCATAAGGGGAAATATGTGTTCATTTTTATATTTTATGTATTCTATTGATGTGTCCTTTGACATTTAATTCCCACTAAATGGTGCAAGATCATAAAATTTTGGAACATAAATGTCAGATAATTATACAGAAAAGCTTAAATTATGCCCTGTGTAAAATGGACAGTAAATCTATCCAGAGTATCAGCAGTAACAATACAATAACCCACACCTGACCCCTAAACCTTCACCCGCAGAAAGGATGTTGTTTCACCGACTGTCTTCAAATACTTTCCTCTCGGAAAGACATCAGTGAAACCAGAGCTTGTCAGACCCTGTATTTGTTTATTAAGTACGCTCTTGGACTGGCGTACTCCCAAGATGGCTGTAACTGAGAGATTTGTTCATGTAGGCATTAGGGCTGGCTATCAGTGGTGAATTATTTATTGAAAAAAATCTTCCCTTCCTTGACGGATGAGAGAATATGTAGGGCTGTTCACTGACTCTGCCATATATTAGAGGAATGATGAAAGCATTGTTAAGGGCTGCACACAGTGAATTCAGAAAAAAAGGTCAAAATCTCTATTTCTGGGAAATAATGCCCAAAATATGTGTAGCAAACGTGTCGTTATAAAAGTATAATGACTTAACCTGGAGAAAAATACAATTGTCAGTACTCCTTCTATAGTACATACGTTGTTCACTATTTGAATATCATACAAATACAATTTTATACATATGCATTAAATATTGAAATTAAATTTAAGTCACGTCCTGTGCCTTTCCAAACAGCTCATTATTTCTTAATTCTCCCAAAGCTGCATCAGCCTGTCAGTGCCTCCTTAAAATGTTTGACGGATGTATTCTTAGAAATGCTATCTTCTAGAATAAATATAATAAACTTTACTGTATATATTCTCACTGACAGGGACGTCAGGGATTCCACAGGGAAGACGCAGCGGTTGCAAAACATGTGCTAATTATTTTGGACCCCCAGCCCCTGTTTTTGGCAACGACAAAATCCAAAACAAAGGGGACACAAGTCACACAAAATTAGACAGCTAGAAATTCAGTTACCATGGATATTTCTCCTGCCAGATTAAAATCACAATGATTTGTTCAAATCGGAATAAATCACATTTGGTCATTTTCTCTGCCCGCTTTATTATGTTAGTTTTTGTAGTCTGCAGCAGTGAAAGAAAGAGAGACAGGCAGAGGGGCCTGGCTATTGTCATTCAATGGCCGAGCCATTTTGGAAATCACCGCTCTCGATTTGCTCCCGCTGCCTCCCCCTCTGTATTCCCTTATGGCTGCACTAGATGGAAGGCTTCCTTTTATAATTTTCCAACTTGCACATAACGCCACCGACCCCCCTCTCTCTCAGAATAACATACACATGTCAAAGGCTGAGCTGAATGTTTGAATGAGTCGATGAAAGAAATAAAAAATGATGAGGGAGAGACTTAACTTTCAAAAAGAAAAAAAATCTGCAACATCCGGATGCATTTATATTGATAAAACTATCTAACCCTTATTTAAAATTTCACAACAAAACACAAGTTGGGATCTCTCAGGTTAATTTACCACTAGAGACGTCTATATATTGGTTAAAGCTAAAAGCTGCTCCATTACCAGAGGGGACTAATAATTGTGATCTATGCCTGCTCACTCAGCAAATAATCAATCATGCTTATTTAGTGTGTTTAAACTGGGATTTTGCTTAAACAAACCATTGTCGTACACGTGGAGGGGCACCTTTTAAGCCAGTAGTAATGCTCAAGTGACATTATCTAAAATAAACTATTTTGTGGGCTTTAATGTTAGTTACGACGGCATATGGGGGAGCTTTTGTAAGCTCCAGACCTAATTTGAATAAAATCACTCTAGCCTTGTGACCCGGACTCATCTAAACACCCTCACATTGTCACACAAAGAGCCACTAAAAAGGGGGCCTGTGACCCATTTTGTGTCTTGGCCCATATTTCAAGAATAAAGTATTATTGCTGCTATCAGTGAGTCAGCATCCGCGCTGCAAAAAACACCAGAGATCAGAGGAGAAAAGGGAGCAGCAGTTGAGCAGATTAGCAACACAAGACAAGTGAGCAGGACTACAAAACTCTGCGTAAAATCCGAGATATTCATGGAAGGGGCTGAGGATGGGGATGCTGACAGCCTGATGACTTGAGTAATTGCAGACCTGATTCAGAACAACCTGCATGTTAGGACTTTAATTTGCGGGAAATCAGGCAGGATCTCCACACTGCCAGCCTCACACCAAAGGAGATTATTCTCATCAATAGGGCATGAAATTCACTGGCTGACCAATGGACACACTGCTTGCTCTCAGGCCAGCGAAGTGACCACTGAAGTGATGTGCCAGTGTGTGTATGTATATTGTGTATCAGTTTGTATGTGTGTAAGAAAGAGAGGGAGGGAGAGAGAAAGGAGACAATGGTGTGTGTGTGCCTGGGAGAGAAAAATAGAGGTTTCTATTTGGGTTTATTTTTACTAGATTCAACTTAAGTGCTTTATGGAGGAGTTTCTATTTTAACCCTATGTGAAATGACATGAAACAGTCTGTCGCTTTAAATTTTAACTTTTAAATGTGGCCTAGTTCTCGTCAAAAGTTAGTCACACCTTTTGTCTTTGTTTTCACACTTGAATCACCATTTTCAAGCATCACACACACATATTTTCACAGCTATTCACCACCGCTATAATGGAACATTTTAGTGTTATGTTTTGAAGTAGTTGGCGGAAAGGGATTTAATGAAACCAAGGGATCAGATTTTGTTTCAATATCATGTGCAACACATGTGAAAAAGGTGTTCAGGGTCTTCTGCGGGAAACTTTTGAGATTAAAACACTAAATTTTCTGCATTCTGGTGAATTTTTAGGCAGAAATTTGTTCATTTTCTACAACAATATCTGATGTAAATGTCTTTAATTTCGTCAAAATAAAAGTCCTCTGCTACTTTCATGCACGTTATAAATATTGATGGGGACATGTCCCCTGTGTTCTCCCTGAAATCTACTCCTATGAATGAATCGGTTATGAATCAGAGGCTGAAACTAATAAACCCTACTAACCAATGTGTAAGCTGTTAAAATCTGGCATTCAACAACTTTTTCCTAAATGTGAGCAACCCTCACATGATATGACTAAAGCGATGATGTAAGTGAAAGTACAGACATATTAACCTTGTAAGATGGTGCCTAAAAACACTTCAGAGAATGCTGGAGGACGGGACTGCAAATTGAGATCTCCAGGCTGATTACCAAGCAGTAAAGCACTAATGACACTGCTTGTTCTCCTGTGTGATGAATGGATTTCACAAGGTTTGAGCGCAGACCTGTGGATGCACCTTACTTGAGAAAAATGAGAGAAAAGTGTACTTTATCGTGTTATAACAGCCAAACATAGTCGTGACAGCAAAGTGACTAATCCTGAAGGTTCACAGCCCTCATCAGTTATGTGAAGCAACAGGTAAAACAAGGGTCAAAAGCAGATGTAGGTCATGTGGAGACATCAGTGCTGGGATGGGATATGTGAGATATTTTAAAGTAAGATTTCTAAATTATCAGAGCTCATATTAAATAAAGATATATTAAACAAGCTGTGTTGTTTCATGTTCAAAAAGCTCTGAGGGGAGGTCTGTGAAGAAATGTGACTCTTCACCTTGTAACAAATGTCCCCCAGCAGCCTCCCAAGAGTCTCTCAAAAGCAGCAGCCGTGACATCAAACGCTCGCCAGCATTTACCGGGAAGTGTCCAGAGTAGTGTGCATAAATGGTTGGAGAAAAAAAAAAGGATGACCAAGCAGAGCCACCCTCGGTGCTGCAACACATGGCTGCTGGGACGCGCCTTGCCTTTAGCGTGGAGTTTGTGCGCCAGGCGCCGAGCAGAATAATCTGTTTACAGTGTGCGCGTTGATGGTCATTTTTTATGATGTTGTTTAATCCACGGTGGTGGAGGGGGAGGAGGGGGGGCGGAGGAGGAGGCGGGGGTGGGCTGTCTAGCAGAGCCCCAGACAAGCTGGCTCCAGTGGCCATCTCTGTAGGCTATGGGCTTCTCTATTTGAGCAGAGAGACAGGTGTAAATCTCTGCTGCGATCTTTACTCTGCACTCTCAGCGACACTCACCTGAAGGTAAATAAATGGTTTATGGCCAACTAAATGAACCACCTCTCTCTTGTGCACAGAGAGAGAGAACAGCCCCGGGGGCCGTTGTCATTGTCATGCAGCAGGAAAACACAACATGTATAGCAGTTGCGAATGTTTAATACATTTTTATTTAATAAAATGTGATAATATGTGAGCCAAGGGAAAATTAAAACATGCGTAAAAAAATAGGAAATAAACTCGTAGGTTATTTTTAGAAGCAATTTCTCTAAGGACACTTATTATAAGCGTTTCTTTTAAATAAAAAATATAGTCTAGGGTTACATTTTTACGCAGTTAAACTTAATAAATCAGAGAGTATTAAAGTTTAATTATAATAAACATTGTTAAATAAAGAGATCAGGCACTGAAATGGAATATAAATATCTGGAGACTATACCTGGCTAAGGTGTTTGCATATCTGTGTGAATACTTGCAATTATCCTAAATGTTTTTTGACATTGTCATGCGGCACCCCACGTCACGCAAAGTGTGTGCATGTGTGCATTTGCAGAGAGGGGAGCAAAAGGAGAGGGGCGGCTATTATACCAAAGTTCTGCAAAGTAGGTCTGTGCCACTCTTGATTAGGGACTGTTCCCAAAAGATGGTTGCAGACATGAGATAATGAGGTCCTGTGATAACGCGGGTCTCCTTTAAGTTTTTCCCATGAATCGAGACTGTCGCCAGTCCACAAAACGACACTGTGCATCGGCACCACGCTACTCACTTCTCATTTGTCGAGCACAAAAGCTGATCCACCCCAAATCCGCGCTAACAAACCAGGGGCCGGGAGCAAATCATATAATGTTCAACCGTATTCACTTCCCCACTAATTAACTGGAATCCCACCTTATTCTTAAATACAGTGACCAATTAAACGGCCATGTATGCCAAAGGTCTCAGAGGCCACAGTCGGTCGCCAGGAGCATTTGTGAAGGTCTGCGGCTTCACTATAGGCAATGGATCTTATTAGGTGGGTGACCTCAGCGAGGAAAGGTTACAGACTTTTTCACTGCCCTCGGTTGGAAAACTAAGATGTTTCCTAATCGGATTTTAATTGGTTGGTTGGGTGGTTGGTGCTTGTGTCCTCGCGGTGTGCGCAGTGGGATGATGTTTGGATTTCAGCGCGGATCCACAAAAATGGAAAGTGTGGGAATCGTTTTTCAATCGAAATGACTATTTTAAACTTTTATTTCAATATATAAGGCTTCATATATGCAGGAGAAGTAAAATCAACAGGTGTTAACAACTGTAGTTTTTCTTTTCATCATTTTACGCGATCAATTTTAACCACTTCACATGGCTGCAAATCTCTCGTCCAAATAGCCTCTTTGTTCCACTTTCCAGCGTCACAACAGGCTAATATAAAGTTATGAATGTGGCCATAACCGCAAATGACCATCAATTCAACACTTAGGCACCAAACAGGGCACAGTCACATTTCTTCCTATAGGCTACCTCATGCAACTGTTGCACACATTCATTGCGTATTCGTGGTTACTGTAGAATCCTATATAAGTTAAGCCAACCAGGTTCAGCTTACGTTCAAATACCCCCCCCCCCCCCCATTACCCCAAAAAGCGTCTTTATGCAAAACATGTGTAGGGACTTCAATAAATGAAAGCACGGCTCCTAACCGCATCCTACTTATTTTGATTTTCATGTGGTTTTCATGTATTGTCCAACTTAGTAAATATGGCCAGTCTCATATTTCAAATGTCACAAGTCTCTGACGACTTGCAATTTGAACATGAAAAAGCAGCAGAGGCAAACAGCTAGTAAAAAAAAAAAGAAAGACAGAAAAAAGGTGGAAACTGTCTAACTTGAGTCACATTAAACTCATAATAGATCAAAAGAAAGAAAAAGCTTTTTTTTAAAAAAAAAATAATAATAATAATAATTCCATGACGGCGGATATAGCTCGACGCAGACTATAAGATGTTAGTTTTATGTCAAACCTAATAGACTATTAGACTAACTATATACAGTAGGCTTTTTAATTTACATTTCCCCATAGAAGCCACGCTCATATGAGCGTGCGCCAAGCCAGATAAACCTGTTGACGCACCACACACACACCACAAAGCAAAGAGACAACTTAATCTGCCTTTAATGTAAACAAAGGCAACTTCAAACAATATTTAAATTATCCTTTTCAAATTGAGTGTCATCCAAAAGAGGAATTTAAGTATTAAATATGAAAATGTTTCATTTCAGAGTTGCAGAACAGCATTTATAATTGTTTACTTTGCAAACGTGCGCTTGAGAAAACGTTTCCAAAGAAAGTTCATAAATTATAGAATTTTCTGATATTTATATACAAGTAGGCCTTTATTATAATTTTAGAAAATCTTATTTTTTATGCTGTTGTGATTTAGTAAAGAAATCTCTGCTAAAGAAAGAAAAACAGCTCCAAACAGCTTAAAACAAGGCTCCATACCAGAGGACTTTTACGCAAACATTTACAAGGCATTATGGCTTCAACAGTGAACAGAGGGATCCATCCGTCGCGCAGAGAAGCATGTGGGAGATTCAATTGACCGCACTCAACTTTGCCGCCGCTTGAGCTTGCCGCATACACTTCAAATTGTTGTTCTCGCTACTGACAAAACCGTTAATTCACCCAGAAACGGGAGGTCAAGTTTCAGCAGGAGCAGAGAAGAAGGGAAAAAAAGAAAGTAGCCGGCAACTTACAGGAACATTTGTGTCAGACTGCAAAGCTTTTCTACACACAAAGAGCTCTCCTAAAAATATTCAGCGAGCATCATAAACATGTAACACCTGTTGCTTTTATCTGTATGCTTGAAAAGAAATCAAAAAGGAAGTTTGAGATTTAACAGCGTCGAGACAGGTGAGTGGAGACATTTAAAAATTCATGAATTCACTCAACAAGTGTCTAAAAAATGTCTTTTTGCCGAAAAATAAGTGGTGCAAAGGGAGAAATCTGTCAACAAATTTCATAATTGCCATTTTAAAGGAGTTTTGACATAAATAAAAATCTGCTTACTTATTTTTAAGAGTACAAAATACTGAGCTGGATTTTTTTTATCTAATGTGTGACACAGAGATTTGGAAGAAGAATTTCACTGTTGTATCTGAGCTGACTGAAATCATTATTTAAATCCACACTACATGTTTAACCACTTCATTTAAAAGTGACACAACATGTAAAAACACATGCTTGTTATACAAGTACGCTGCATGCCGTTTTAATTCTTTGCTTCACCCAGACAGAATGAAACAAGCACTAGTGGGACGAGGTGCAGCAAAATCCACAATGAGAAAGGGTGGATTATGGGCTCAGGCCTGCACAGCACCTGTGGGGAGTGGCTGGTGAATCTTTCCCCAAATAACCCAGAAAACTCATCCCAGCAGGTCTGCAACAAGGTTGAACAGGAAAAAAAGACAACGGACCACCTGAGGCTCAAAATCCAGGAAGACCTGGCTTACCTTGAGGGGAACTGACACCTAAGTGAGTTTTTACAAGGTCATTTAGGGATGGGGTACTCCAGTTTATGTAGCATAACTGTGCAGCAAAATTCCTCAAGTGCATTTAAAGGAGCTCCCTTAAAGCCACAGTCACAGCTATGATGTGGTATATATCTGCAAGCATAAGCGCCATGCCTGAAACCAACTGATTTCCTATTGAACGTCTATCATCGTACTTAGCGTGGATTTACTTTAAAGATTGCTATTGCACTTGATCCATTTACCTCAATCACCATGCTCGCTAACAAAATGTCTGATTGTGGGGTAGAAAGACATAAAAGACATGTACTCAACCGTCCCGTCAGTGGAAATCAGTGCTGGTTTCTCTTACCCAGCCTTTCAGACTGCATGGCACTTGCTTTTCCGCCTATGGTTTTCCATTTCAAAGCCCTATGTCTCCATGTAAATACCAAAACACAGTAATCCAATCTGACCCCATTGCAAATTTTCCAGAAACTATTGGGGGGTTGTGGGGTTGACATGAGCCACACACTTATCCCACTTAACCTCTAGAGAGAAGCCACCCTAACCCCTTACAGCCCAAGATTCCCTTGGTGGAGGAATGCACCGCTTTATACAGCTCTCCTCTTAAAAGCACTGCGTCTTGAGGTCGGGCTCAATGGCAAAACCTTCTAACTTCGTGAGACTGTAAAGTCAAAGCAGCACAAAGCCGATGCCGATGTTGGGGAAGCTAAATGGACAGCAGATATCCACACTAGGGCACCTCCCTGCCCACTGCGCAGTGCAATCCCAAATTCTTTTTGATTCAAACCCAAAATACTCCCTAACCGATGCCTCTGATGAACGTAGCAGGGACATATTTACACTGTGCTAACTTGATGACAAATAACCTGAGGATCTTTCTGTTTCCCATTTAGCATTGTTTGTTTTTTAGCATGCAAAACTGGTTTCGGTAAGATTCTCAGTGCTCACAATATAAGGGGAGGGGGGGAGATGCTTATCTGCCATGTTGGCGAGTGGTGGCCTGTAAGGCAAGCTAAAGACTTTTGACACATGGTCCACATCTGAGGCATTTACCACGAGCATCTTGATCACACAGCTTGTAGCTGCAGAGAAAGCCTGAAGGCTGTTTATGGGGTTGAGCAGACAAATCTCCTGCATTATGCTCTACAGGTGGTGCATGCCACTGGACTGGTTTGTTCTAATAGTGGTGCGTACAATGTACACGTCGAAAAGCAGCTGTGCAGTCCTTACTCTATTCTACAGCTACAGGTGATAATGAGCATAGCTTGTTTTACGTGAATACGAACCATTAAGCGAGCGTTTAGTGGGCTTCTGGCCAGACAATGCAGTGCAAACTTAGTTATGAACAAAGCATGAACTCCTTTGATTTCTGACCTAAATATGGTTTCACAAACGCCTAAATGCATGTGATATTAAAATGCACAGAAGGTTTTAAATCACAGTGCAGGTTTAATTTATCGTAATGTATGGTTTCAAAAATATCCTGTGATGTCATAACTGAGACACTGATTACATGTTGATTTACGAACAAATCAGATTGTTTTTCTAAGTCAGGTCTCTCTGTTGTTTAGGGGCCTTTTAGCATTAAATTTGCCGTATTTAAATAACAGATCAAAAGCCAAACATGCCATTTTTCACCTTTCAGTTACCTCTCCCTTAACTACATGGTAGTTAAGTCAAAATTATGAGCCTGAGTCACTGTTGAACAACCTCAACCAAGGGAGGAAATGTCTCCCCAGCACACTGCCATTTTGCTTGTCAGTCTAGTCAATGCACAGCCATCAATAAACACATCCCCTAATTAACTAAAATTGTTTTTCATCAATACCTATAACTGGCCAGCACAGAAATTGATGAGAGCAAGGGTTGACTTAGCTAAAAATGCCTGACGGGGACAATTCATCGACAGGTAAAGAGTTTATCATTCCTCCTGCCAATTGACTAAAACATTGTGTTTGATTCTAGAAAGTGCATTTTACAATCTGCACCCTTTTGGGCCGATACAGCCTCAATGGATCAATTTTAACCTCACCTAAATCTTGGAGGTAAATGGTTTGCATTTAGAAAGTCATTACGCTGTCAATTGAACGTCTCCCCTCCACTCTGTGTCGGGATGTCCATAATGAAGTTTGGAGTCATTATAGTAGTTGAATATACTAATCTTGTGATGTTTCCTTTCCCTATCATGTCGTGTTAGGGCTGATGACTCTCACCAGACAATCTCCTCCATTCAGGAGCGGTGCCACCAAGTCTGTCCTTGCTTATCATTAACAATCTGCAAATAAACAGGACAGCATACATTACATCACTTGCAGCTCCATGATCAATTCCAGGAATGTCTTTGAAGCTTTGCTTAATGAACCTACACAGTGTGGCTGTTGTGTGCAGTCGGGGCATTGAGGCTTCATAACCTATGACCTTAACGCAGTTTTTCTTGATTGATAATATTGGGAGGTCAGCAAAGGAGTATATACGAATATTCAACAGAAACATGGTTGAAATGAATTGTGCTGCAGAGCCACTTGAAAGGAACTGCTTTGCCCCTTCAGTGCTGACATCTTAAAGCACATTCTTCTAGGATACTAAATGCGGAGACAGCACTGCGTGATGCTTTTACGTATCAGAAAAAACACTAGCTTGTCCCCTGTATGGTCAAAAACCACCCACCCACGTAGAGTGAGATTTTAGAGCCTGTCCAGTCAAATATACTGCCCCTTTTGATTTTGATATGCATGATCTCTGTAGATGTATAAAAGGGAAGCGCTGACAAAGTTGGCTTCATCAATCAGTAGTGTCAGCTCAGACCTTTTTATAGCCTCTTGGAGTCCCTGAGAGCCCTAACCCTGTAAAAGTTTATATAGTGTATTGACCATTCTCTACTTGCTTAGCTAATGAAGCCAGCTTGGCCACAGACACTGAAAGGCTGCCGCCGTGTCAACACTGCTTCCTATTTGATGACACCTTCCACTAAATTGAAATGTGCTGCTAATGGGGGCGAGTGTTTAAAGAAGAATAAGCCACAGTAATTGACACGGGCCTGACCTCACCCACACAAAGAGAAGGATGGAAGGCCCCACGTAGGCTGGTGGAGAGCAGCACCTTCGTCGTTCTGAGGCTTTAAGGTTTGAGTCAGTCAGATGCTGCTGTGGCTTATCAACAACTATCATGTTTATTTTCTCTAGTCAATCAATAACGCACAACACACAAGCCCATATCCTTGTGTATGTCCCCTGGGCGATGTTCTGCATATGCATGAGGACCACTCCACATTACACACATGCACACACACACAGGTGTTTTAAAAGACAAACACTTCAGGGCACTGTGACAGGTACAACTCATACCGCAATGAACAAAAAAACACGCATCTCACTTGTGCATGCAGTGCTGAATGGAAGTTCAGTTGAAGTTAATGCTGTCAGAGGCTCCCAATATGAGCCCTGAGGCATCTATGTAAAGCTCTGAACTTCAAAACTACACTACTACATATACAGGCTTCCACATATTTATAACAAGCAGTGTGCAACAAGTACATCACACCTCTTAATGTTTCAGGAGAATACTTTTCTACCACTTTGCAGATGTATCAACTGATGCAAAAGTCTAAACGGAACACGTCGTTAGGATTCAGTATAAGGGCCTGTTGCCTCTTTTCGCTCTGCATGGTCCCCCCCCCAAGGACTTTGAGATCCCCCACCGCCTTGGAGACAGACAATTGACTGAGAATTGATGGTCAATGTTTGTCCAAGGTGGCTGACTGGCCGCGGCTCTCTAGTTTACTTGTGAATTTGTGGTTAAATAGCGTCCAAAATAGCATTTAGAAAGCACTAGCGTGGTTTTGTCAGAGGCGCACATCTCTTTAGACGCTGTGGAAGTGAAGCAACATTAGTGCGCCGGACAGTGAGGCAGTGCGTGCTTATATTTGGCGTTTTAGCTGAGTATTAAGTCCATAAGCTGTATTCTTATACACGGCTTAACCGTAAATGATGCGACTGATAGTAATCCTGACCTGTAAGCTGCAATATTATAATGGATGTAGAAGCAAAAGATTATGGCAACTGCATTCTGTTTCACACAATAGAAAAAACATTTGCTCAGATAGAATTAAGAATCAAATGATCTGTGCCACCCAGTGCAGCCTGTGCAAGTGTCACTATGAAGACTACATCTGAATATTTTCCCAGAGACAGTTGTGCCGGGAAAGCGTGCTATATTTAACAGAATTGATTGGTATCATTCAAAACACAGAAGCTTTGATACAAGACTTGATCCACGCACCAGTGAACGCATCCTCACTGACTGCTGCTGCCCTTGTGTGCGCGCCAACTTGTGGCTCTAACTCTTATAAAATGCTGTTTCAAGTCAAAAATGAAAATATCCACAAGGGCTGAGGGCGCACACATCCCTGAGGCATCATCAGCTCCTCGTGTTTCATCGATATAAGATGCATTTCTTTAAAATACACAGATTCATAACTGAGTTCACATACACAGAGTCAAATGCAGATTTAAGCTGCAGTGGGAAAATAAGAGCAAATAGCGGAGTGTCTGAATATCGATGGCAGTGTCAGAAAAATAATGATCTTTGCATCCACACAGAGCCTAACAAACAAAATAAAATCAATATAAATATAAAAATCAGCAATTATTGAGGGTTTCCAGCGGCAGCATAACATTATATTAAACATTACATGAACTTATCATGGAGCGCCTCATCCCGTCACCGCTCATATTTTCCTGATTTCAAAAGAGGATGTTACAGGAAATGTTGGCTACTCGGCTTTTTTTCGGCGCTGTTAAATCTCTGGAAACTCACAACACCGCGACATGAACACTGTTAAATGATAGAATAAATGTATTTGTGGATATATAAAACAGTGCTCGTAATAATCAATGCGTAAAACTACTGCTGCGCTGTGGGACAGAGGAGGAAGTCAACAGCCCGAGCAGATCACAACATCTCGCCGACAAAGCGAGCCGGTTTCCCGGCTTGGCTTGTCTGCTCTCTCCCCTTCGCTGGGTCTCACAGACCGACCGACAGCGCAACTTCTATAACGATGTTGACATATTCACACAACACTGACTGAGGCAGGGTGGTGTTTCACGGCAAAGCCCTTTTGAGTTTCCAAACACCTTTTTATAAGTCTGAAGTCTGTCCCCTCCACCCGACCTGTTAAAACCACGCCTACGCAGCCACACAATTGGTCCGAAAGCGTCAAAGAGCCAATCAAACGGAGCGCTGCTACTCGTAACATGCAACACATCCATACAGTATGAAGCCCTATGGGCCACAGAGGCGCTAGGAAAATCACGGAGCTGGGACCTTACCACCTCTCTCTCTCTCTCTGGCCGTCAGCGGACTCCTTTCTCTGCACACGTCTTTCTCTGAAATGTGTGTGTGCGTGAAAGAGAGAGGAGGAATAAAGTGTGTGTGTGCGTGTGAGGGTGCATGTCCGGAGCAAGTAAAGGCAGGGGGATTATTCGGCGCTATCGAAATATTTCAACACGTCGCCCTCGCTGCAGGACTGAAGCCAATAAGAAGGAACGCATTTTAACAGGAATGCCGATATTGTAAACAGCAGCAGAGGAGAAAGAATGCACTGCAGTCAATTAAGTGACTCACCCAAGTTGGTTTAATTCGGCTAATGTCCGCAAGCCAGCGAGACACAGAAGGGTGTCCGATGCGCGTCAAGCTCTGAAGAAAAACGGTCTCGCAGCACTTTTGAAGAATAATGGAGAACATTTTTACATTTCTCTTTCCAGACTTTTGATCACAACGCAGCAGACGACTGAAGAGACTCCCCGGCAACTCGTGAAAATTAAGTGGATGCTTATTTCTACAGAGCTGAAGGAGGAATTTCCAAAGCTTTCCAACTTCTGATCCTTTTTTCTTTTCCCGTTTTCTATTTTGCCTCGATTTGCTCCTCTTGTTACGCAGGCTACACTGCTGGCACAAATACTGTTTCACATCCAACCAGTCGTCTATAGTTGTTGCCTGCACTTGGATGAACTTCCTGATGAGAGACCCAGTCATACAGGGATCAAGTATGGCATATCATCCGTTTATACCTCACCGGGGTCCGGAATTTGCCATGAGTGCAATGCTGGGTCACCAGCCTCCTTTCTTCCCGGCTCTGGCGCTCCCTCCCAGCGGCTCCCTCTCTCTGCCGGGCGCCCTGGGAAAGCCGATCATGGACCAGCTGATGGGAGCCGCGGAGACCGGCCTCCACTTCTCTTCGCTGGGGCACCAGGCTGCTGCCGCCCACCTCAGGCCTCTCAAGACTCTGGAGCCTGAAGAGGAGGTTGAAGACGACCCTAAAGTTCACCTGGAAGCCAAGGAGCTTTGGGAACTCTTCCACAAGAGAGGCACCGAGATGGTGATCACCAAATCCGGAAGGTGAAACTAATTTTTGTCTGTGTGTGTGTGTGTGTGTGTGTGTGTGTGTGTGTGTGTGTGTGTGTTCATCCCCAAAATGTAATATTATCATCTCACATGCAGACGCCTGTTGTGTTCACTGACAACTTATGATGAAATATACATATAGATATTTATACTTAGCCATATCTTTACAGCTCCTCTGCATTTTTAATGCAACGTCTTCTATTAGTCTAATGGGTATTAATTCAACTTAGACTGCAGCATAGATGTCTCACAATTGTCATGCAAATGTGGCATTTATCACACGACAATATGTTGCCACTACAAAATAAAAACATGACCCCAAATGAATATACAGATATATATTTCTAGCCTGATAGATGAACTGAGACAAAGCTGCGAGTGTATGTGTGTGCAAACTGAGGTCTCTGGTAAACTGCACACGTCTATTAACAGGTCTTTAATGATGAGAAATAAGTTGTGATATTAGCTATTAAAAATAATATTAATAAAAAGGGCTTATAGCTGCTGTATTGTTAATGTTAATCCCCCAGTTAGAGTAGCGTTCACGGGTCTATAGCTACGCATTTCCCCATACAGACATTTGGCTTATGATCCTGTTGTTAATTTTAATGACAAAACTTTACATGGAGGTAATATTCCAATGAAATGTCAACTTTGTGATGACGGATATTGTAGTCAGAGCTCCACACTCTCAGTGACAGTATACAAAGATGGCTGCTGTATCGTGTGTGTGTGTGTGTGTGTGTGTGTGTGTGTGTGTGTGTGTGTGTGTGTGTGTGTACGTGTGAGTGTGTGTAGGCCTTCCGAGGCATTAAAAATCAAGACACCATTCAAACAGCGTTGACGTGTTGTCTTATCAGGGATACAGTAGAAGAAGAATATATTTATTTTTGTACTCAGCTTCTTCTTCGTGGGACTGTATTTTGGCTCTTTATCTGTAGCTGATAAATTACAAACAGGCGATAGGCAACATAATATAACTTATCAAACTGATGAAAATAAAATGAAAAGCATGTATTTATGTCTATGTAAAAAAAAAAAAATCCAAATATTTTTTGAATATTTTAAGCATATTTTTATTTGCCACCACACGAGTGCTTATCATCTGTTTCCCTCTGTCACAGGCGGATGTTCCCCCCGTTCAAAGTGAGGTGCACTGGTCTGGACAAAAAGGCCAAATATATTCTCTTGATGGATATTGTTGCAGCCGACGACTGCAGGTATAAATTTCATAACTCCCGCTGGATGGTGGCGGGGAAGGCCGACCCCGAAATGCCAAAGAGGATGTACATTCACCCGGACAGTCCGGCTACTGGTGAACAGTGGATGTCAAAAGTCGTCAATTTTCACAAACTCAAGCTGACGAATAACATCTCCGACAAGCATGGATTTGTAAGTTCTACTAATGTATGTCAATTTTCCTATTTATCAACTTACCATTTTAGTAGAGAAATGTTGATGATTTTATTTGGAATTTAATTTTGTTTTATTGTGTTCTGTGGAGAACAGCCTGAGTAAGATGGCACATCATTTTAAAAACACAAAAACATTTTAAAGAAATTTTAAAAAATTGCATTATGTTGAGATGATCTTATTTTGTTGAATTATAATAATTATTAAGCAGGGTAAAAATAAGTCTGTATGTGGACATCCCTGTATCTATAACCAGCTTTATTTAATGTATTTAATATTGCACCATAAATCATTCCTATTATGTTTTTAAATTATTTGCAATTTTTAAAGCACAGTATTTTTTTTTTTTTTACAAGACTGATACAAGATGATGTGACTTCTGATTTCAAGTTATTTTAAAAAAAAAAGTGATGTAATGTGAGGATATATTCTGATGCTAATGTAACTCCCATCGTAATGTTTTGGTGCTTGTGTGTTGCAGACCATACTTAACTCGATGCACAAATATCAGCCTCGGTTTCACATTGTGAGGGCCAACGATATTCTCAAACTCCCGTACAGTACCTTCAGGACTTACGTTTTTCCTGAAACGGATTTCATTGCCGTGACTGCTTATCAGAATGACAAGGTAAGCACAATAATTGCTCACAGGCTTAAAAGGTGATATACTCTGAATATTTTACTCAAATGCAGCTTGTGTGTGTCCCATGGCCCTGTCAGACGCGCTCTCCTCGGCGTTTTTCATGCTCTGCACCATTTTGTTGTCATAAAATATGAAAGACGTCATATTTGTTGGAGCCTGTGAGAGTGCAGGATCGTAGTTGGGGGGGTGATGTTGCGAGTAAGTGTCACATTCACCAGCCTGTGGTAGGAAAGTAATAATTCTGAGGAATGTTATATACAGGTTGTCTTCCTTTTATTTAATCACGTGGAAAGGATTTGGCATGGACCCAGACTCTGTGTGTGTGTGTGTGTGTGTGTGTGTGTGTGTGTGTGTGTGTGTGTGAAACTAAAAAGGGTTGGGGGTTGAGAAATGAGGAAAAAGAAGAGGGGCAACACTGTGCGGTTGAATGGAGAAAAAGAAAGAAAGGGGGGGGCATTTTTTGGGTTGTGTCAGACTGTGCTGCGTGGTAACATTTTATTCTCTGTGAGACATAAAAATAATGAAAATCATCCCCTCGACTCTTTGATATTGTTGGGAAACCATGGCACCCTCCCCCGCCTCCCATGTGCAGTGGTAACACTGCCGGAAGTGGAGTGGGAGTAAAGTTTTGCAAAAGTTTACACAAAAAAGCAGCATGTTTCACTCTGATGGGAAAAACGTGCCAATGTAAGGACTCCTGCTCTTTGTGCGCGCGTTTGTACCCGCGTATTTATGTGCTTTTATCTGTAAAAACAAATAGTCTCAATGTTTTGTGAACTTGCAGAAATTTGAAATTAGCCCCAGCTTTGGGCTTTACTTGCAACGATAAAAGATGCATTATATAAGAACAACATAGCATTGGAAGGGAAATTTCAGTCGCTAATATTTACGCACGATTTTAATCATTTCAGATAACCCAACTGAAAATCGACCATAATCCATTTGCCAAAGGATTCCGTGACACGGGCAATGGCAGACGGGAAAAGAGGTAAGACAAGGGAGGGGACGTGCATTGCAAAAAACACCTCAGATGTCTTTACATTTATGCACGGAGGCAGACAGTGATCTCGGTGGATTAAGCCCACGTCAAAGCTCCCTCATTAACCCGCAGGGAGTGTGGCTCTTCACAGTTTCTAACCAAATAGCTTAATAGGCTATATGGGGTTCACTATAATTCTTGTAACGCTGGTGGCAACAGAAACTGGAGCAGGAATGCAGCTGTCTCCATTGCCATCTTCACTTTGTAATTCATATTCACCTTATACATTTATCCTAAATTGATTAATGCGTAAAATTGCATTGTGCTCACACTGAGACGGAGCTTTGTGCCATGACAGGATTGATAAATAAGCAGGCCTACTAAAGCAGTGACACTGTAATAGATTTCGTATCCTCACCTGCGGCGAAGGTGAGTCAGACCTATACTCAGGAGCTTTATTATTTCAGTCTGAATGAGCTTCCAACACCACTCATCGCGCCGCTGATATTGTTTCTGACCTGAGAGCTGTGATCACCGCCTGTAATAACCTGGGTACTTGTGCACAGGAAACAGCTGGCCCTGCAATCCATGCGTTCATACGAGGAGCAGCAGAAAAAGGAGAACGGCGCGTCAGACGACTCCTCTGGAGAGCAGGCTCCCTTTAAGTGCTTCGGCCAGGCCTCGTCCCCTGCCGTGTCTACCGCGGGCCCCCCACACCTGAAAGGTAAGCTGACAGACCCCACAAGTCAGTCACGGCCCCGATCGCAAGTCGTGTGTAAAGTCGTAAAATGTCTATTGTGGCAAGAATTTTTACGAGGTAATGTGTTGAAGAAGAGTTTACATTAGGGATGTTCAGCAGCGCGTGCACACAGTCCTCTGTACTGACCGGCTTATTCAGGTGAACAGTAAACCATCATGGAAACATGTTTACTCATTGGTGCAACAATAAGTCTACTCCAAAAGGGAACTGGTTGATCTGCAAAATTTAAATAAGTAAATAAATGAAAAATATAAACCAATGGCCTAAGCACGCATCCAAATATTATTGGAAAATTGGGAAATTAACACTATAGATCATATTGGTCACCAATGCGCAACCTGCAGTGCAAATATATGTCCTTTAGCTCTTTTTTTATTCCACATGTGTGAGCCGGCTGCCATATGGCTGATAATGTGAGCTATTGTTTTCATGATTCACCGATGTGCAGAAAGGCAACTGATATTCTACTCCTCCTCCTCCTCTGGCAGATTTCTGTGACAGCGATGAGGACAGCGACGATGAGAGCAAAGATGGACACATCAAAGATGGTCCGGACTCCAGCAAGATTTCAACAACCACGAAGGATGGGAAGGATCACGATGGGAGCCCAGCTAAGGGACATCCCTTTAGTAACACTGACTCTGCCAGCAGGACGCGCGACAGCGGAGCCAGGACTGAGAAAAGTCAGGCAGACTCGCGACAGAGCCCCATCACCGTCATCTCCAGCACCACCCGCTCTGGAGAAGACCTCAAGAGCCCGAGCCTGGACCAGCCCAAATCGGACGAGTGCAGGTCGATAAGCAAAGACAGTTTCATGCCTTTGACTGTTCAGACTGACAGCCCGCACACAGCCCACGGTCACTTGCATAATTTCGGATTTCCAACGGGCCTAACAGGACAACAGTTTTTCAATCACCTTGGGAGCGCGCACCCGTTTCTCTTGCACCCCAGCCAGTTCAACATGGGAGGTGCATTCTCAAACATGGCCGCGGGCATGGGGCCACTATTGGCAGCTGTGTCCACGGGAGGGGTGAGCACCATGGACACGACTAGCATGGCATCGCCTTCGCAAAGCTTGACGGGAGCGCCAGGCTTGCCATTTCATCTGCAGCAACATGTCTTGGCATCACAGGTAAAACCTGTTTTCTCGGGCCTATAGGCCTATACTGTCAGCCTCGAGTGAGGGAAGCACATGTTGGGGTGTAATGTATAACAGGCTGCAGGCCTTAGAGGCCCATGCCAGATTTAATATGTCAGATATTGAAATGTCGTTAATGATCTTGCTATCGTGTTCAGGTGTGTGTTTTTAAGCATAACTGTGAGAAAGGGAGTGTGTGCGAGTATTTATTTTGCTTTACTGCCAAGTTGGCTAATACTCAATTTTTAGTTGAGCAATTACAATTTTACTGAGTATGCCGCGTTTTCTCACCCTTCTCTTTCTCTTGGCGCTCTTCTATAGGTATCAACTATCATTCATTAAGAAAACAGATTTGAAAGACACACACTGCCACAGCTGGAGGTGTTGGGCAATCTTTTTGATTTCAGCTCATTAAGTCTGTTTTGGAGCTACAATGGCGTGTATTAAAATGCCTCAGAGAGACATTACGCTTTAATAGACAACAAAGTTGTCTTTTTCCATTTATTGTCAGTGTTAGCTGCAGCTTCTCTCGCTTGATTGCAGCATCAGACATCAGGATTTTTTATTTGCATTACAATTTTTTTTTTTGAATGGGCACCAAAGCTGTTTACATGCTGGGTGGTGAAGCTGCTGCACAATATTTTTGTTAGGACTAGATTTGTGATAACCTGTGTGAATGGAAGCACTGAAGGCACGACACACTCACTGTGCGTTTCCAAGGTTTGTTGTCTATAAGCTAAGTGCCAAACAGCGTCATCAGCAGTGTAACAATCCATTACAGTACCAACATGAGCATGTATGAAAGAAATCTTGGAGGAGAGTGACAGTACACCACAAGAACTGCCCGAAGCTGGTCACTTTAAATCACTATTTCCACGCTCTGTTCCACGAGTTTAATCCAAAACATGCAGCAGTCTGGTGAAAGAGTTTATCATCATACATTTCCCCTTGATTTTCTTCCTTCTCTTTATTTGCTTTGGCACATTTTTTTGCTATTATAGTACACAGAAGTGTATGAACTGTCTATAACATCAGCCTCGTGGCTCACACTCAGTTTCTCCATTTCTCCACAGGGCCTTGCCATGTCTCCGTTTGGCAGTTTGTTCCCCTATCCGTACACGTACATGGCAGCAGCCGCGGCAGCCTCCTCTGCTGCCTCCTCGGCGGTGCACCGGCACCCTTTCCTGAACGCAGTGCGCCCCCGACTCAGGTACAGCCCTTACTCCCTCCCCATGACGGTACCGGAAAGCACGCTGCTCACCACCACCATGCCCTCCATGGCCGGCAGCGGGGCCGAGCTGAAAGGAGACGGCATTGTCCCAGCCAGCCCCGTGTCTGGTGTCACCCTGGATTCCACATCGGAGGTGACCAGTCACTCGTCCACCATATCCTCCGGCTCGGTTTCCATGTCCCCAAAAACTTGCACGGAGAAGGACGCCGCCAATGAGCTGCAGAGCATCCAGCGCCTGGTCAGCGGACTGGACTCAAATCAGGACAGGCCACGGAGCGGGTCCCCCTAGGGATTTCTTTTTTTTTTTTTTTTTCTTTTTTTTTTTTTTATACACACACACCACCTGCTTCTCGTTTCGTTGTTGTCATGAAAAGTGAAAAGTGTTGACGGTGATGAAGACATTAACAGTAGGAGGACGCTCTCGTAGATAACATGCAGGTTTTAAAAATAAAAAAAAGACAAATAAAAAAGTTGGACGTTTTAGTTTCTGAAATGCACTTTGGTTAATACACATCTGATATGTATATTTTTCTTTTATTTTTTCCTTTTTTGTTAAATTAAACAACACTTTTTATCCTGTCATTTGAATACCATACAAGTATTGAAACTGAAAAAGTTGGCATGGGTGTGACTTACAGATTTAGGAGAAGTTGCTGCTGTGTCCTGTCTCCTAACTTTATTGTACACGAGGAGAAAATGTGTTTTAATATGCACTCTGAATTGATTTGACTTATTTGAATTCACTACCGTTTAACCTACCTTATAAAGACTGCTGTATTTTGTTGTACACTAATAATTGATCGATTGGCCAAATGTTGCATGCCCCCCTAAAAAAACCCTAACGAATGTTATTTTAACACTAAAAATTTAAACAAAAAGCATAAAAAAATATTTAGTTTGGAATATAATTAACAACATTCCCTTTGCTTAAGTTTCTTTTTAATTAGGTGAACAATTTTTAAGACAAATTTGTTTTTCTTCATGCCTTTTTGAAATCAGAACAGGCCTAATGACATGACTGGTGCTGCGGGCCCAAGCATGCGGAATATAGCCCAAATATCACACAGGCAAAGGGAAGCAGACATTTAAATATTAAAACAAAAAGAATGAAAGGTAGTATTGATTAAAAGGTGTACATAGGGATATATAAAATATTTATGTAATTATTTCATATTGTTATTGCGTGTAAATACAACGGAGTAGTTTGTTTCTAGGGATCTGTTCTTAATTTATTGTCGATATACCTGTGTAAAGATAGTTTGTGGGCTATTATCCTTTTGTTGCCATCTGCATTTATACCCCTCTTAAAAATATGGACTTAATTCCTCCCCAAATATCCACTGAGCTAGTTATTCACAATCATGTGCCATTGTATTTTCATTTGTTGTCCCTGTGTGTGAAGTGCTACTGTTTAAAAACGAATGAAAAAGCGACAACGCACTGCACCAATGGCTTGGAATAAAAAAAATATAAAAAAAAAAAATATACATATTCTTTTGAGAAGAGCAAAAGAAGTGTCGTTGAAGTGTGACAAAAGTGGACTATTTTTTTCTGTTATTAAAATACTTTGCGAAACTGATCGTACAAGTGCCGCATAATCGAAAATATGAAGGTTTCTTTTGTGTTTCTTAAATTGTCAATGGGTTATGTATTGGAGTTTTGTCTAGTTTACAACATCGACATCGTGTTCTTGAAAGTTTCAATAAAATATTGAAATGCCATTTTATTAGTGTGTGTCCCTCGCTTTTACGCATTGTGGAGGAGAAGTGCGGGAACTGTCACCTTTACGCATTTAAATGAGTTTATTGAAGGCTGGCTTTGTACGAGACATCCTGACATCTTGTAAAAAATGTTTTAGGAAAGTTTTACTCCACTTCTGTAGACTCGTGGAGATATCTGCCCACGCTGCGTTCAAAGACAATCTCAGCTTCACGGATCATACCTGGGATTCCTACCTGGACGAGGGGCCGTGCACTATAATTTAGCGTCTTTACACTGGAGTCTCGCGTCAGTGTAAAGGAGCATTAACAGCGACAGTTTTTATCATGATAATGGAAATGAAAAAATGAATTTCATTTGGAATTTATTTCTTAAAAATAAATCACATACAAGTAGTAATCTGGCCTGTATATAATCTGACGAGAGTTGTTTGGTGACATGCGCTTATCACACTGACCAAATAGTAATTTGAGGTCACCAAAAAGTGATAGCCCCCTCCGTTCACGCAAGCAGCAGTATATCTTTCCAAGTTTTGCTGCACAGTGACAGCACGCGGACCCAAATGAATCTGACAAGTCTGCATCTCCTGCTGAAGAAGTGTTGCGTGAAGCCTACAAAGACTATGAAATCCCTTGATTACCCTCCTCTATTGCACCTCGAGTCAGAAGTTTATCAACACCATATCTTTATTTGTATATTGTCTGGTTAATGTGTAGCGAGCCTGGCGCTGGAGAATAGGTGTAAACATGACACAAGCTGTCTCAATTGGTCTGTCTTATTGCTCACCTGGCGCCCTCGACGAGCATATCTTCCATTTTATTGCACGGAAGGCGACAATGCGTCTGTAATCAGACCGAGACACGACGCCCCCAAGCGGCTACAGCGCTGGTTTATTTAAGTGCACAGCACAACAAACCAAAGGACACAACCTGGGTGAGATTTCACTGAGGAGTCACTGATAAAGACTGTCTCTGCTGGTCAGACAGCTACCGTAAATTCTTTTAATGTGCGGTACTTAATAGCTACTAAAACATAATCAATATGTGATTAATGTTTTCCATAGGCTACAACTTTAGGCTCAAAGCAGCAAACATATTTAAATAAAAAAAAGAGCGTTTGCTGCTCAACATCCTTGTGCGTAAAAGCTGGTTACCAGAGAGTGGAACGCAGATATTACTACAAGAGGATATGACATAAGACCCTAAAATAATATTTGGAAAAAAAAAGACAGAAGAAGAAATTGATTCAGAAAATGTAGAGTGTGCCAAACGTGTATTCACTGCCTTTTAGTTATGGAAACTGCCCCAACAAGTCTACATATGGGCTAATAATTACCTTATAATAAAGCCCACTAAGAGAAGCGTACACCTATGGATCTGTACATATTTTCATCTGCGCACCTTCAGTGTTTATGGCCTCTGCTTGTTTGCATGCGAGTTATCTTGTTGATTATTTACTGATGCACCGTTTTGACCCTGTTCCCGTCCAGCCAGCCTGTAGTGATGTAAATTAAATATTAAACTTTTAAAAAATCCCGCCTCAACGCCTCCATTAAGGCAAGTTTGCCTGCCTGGTGATGGAGGGAAGTGTCTCCTGCGAGGGCCTTTACTCACGAGGCTCGATTTTTAATGTTAGATTGATCGGACTGTCTAACAGGTTGCTCTCACTCACGTGTGTGTCACGAGGCAGCTGCGCCATCTAGCGGCAGTGGGTTATGACTGACCGGAAAAAAGTTTTACTGTCCCCGTTTCTCTTTTAAATTCCACGGTGTCCTGACCGGACAGAAATTGGTTGGATTTGGACTTGTTTAAACGGATTATTACATTATCTTAATATTAAATATTATTTATTTTATTTATTATCATATAGGTTTATTAGAATTCAGAAGTTGTGTGTTAATAAATTACATTAGATCCATCACCCTAAATAACTGGTCCACATGCAGTCTAACTGATTTTCCAAAAAGATTCAGCGTCCCTTGTAAAAATAGGTAACTGTTATATGAATATATTTAAATATATGGTAAAATAAATGCAATTAAATACATGTTTAAAAAAGAAAAATGGGCAATGTGCAGCTGGTAACACTTTATCTATAAAGTGTTTCTAACATTTCAGCATCTTATTAGTTGAAATTAAATAATTCAACTATTACATATACTAGAGTATATGTGACAATCCAGAAACATTCATATTAACAGAATAATTTAGTTGAACTATTCACTCAACCTATGCAGCATATCTGCAGATAGTTCAAGTTCAACTAAATTATTCTACGAATATGTAGTTGAATTCTAATGAATTATAACATATAATCCACAGATTAATATCTAACCACAAAGCAAAACAGTTGAATTATTTAATCTCCGCTAATAATAAGCTGCTGAAATATTACAGTCTAAACTATCTATTCATGGACTGTCCCAAATAAAGTTTTACCGAGCAGCTTAAAAATGGCAAAACCCACAACATCTATGCCCCTTTATTTTTTTTAATCTCAGAAAATACACTCCAAATTATAAACAACTGTTTAAAACTTCAAATTTCAACAATGCTCAACTGTTTTTTAAACATGGAGCAAACTGAATTCACCCAACCGTACTCAATAACCCTCATTTAGTTATTATCTCTCATCTCTGCCTTGATGACAGTTACAGTACGTCAGGAGAAAGCAGCCTGCATGAGTCTTGCGAAAGTAGAAGTATCCATCACCAACGAGCCATTATAGATAACATTATCTCACTTACAAATGCGATGTCTGAGTGAGGTTGAAGTATGCATTGTGGTAAATTCGCATCTCCTTTATATATTGTAGATGTTTTTGTGTCATCAAGTTGCATTCCAAGAATGTGTTTCAACATGACCTCTGATTTGAGATGCGGCTGAGTGAATCACAAGTTACAGTAGGTGGTAGGTGTGTCTGTGTGTGCCAATGGGAGATGTTTGTTGCTCTTTGCTTTTTAAGCTGGGTTAAACATATTTTTTTAAGTCTGTGGATAAGCATGTTGATTGGCACGATTCTAAGCTGACCAGTCTGATATCTTTTTCCTCTCTCGGGTTTTACAGAGAGCAAATTAGGAACATGTCTTGTGTGGTTGTCGTTCCAGTCCCTGAGGTTTAAAATATTAAGATTCTCCAATCACTGGAGATGAAAACACACTTCCAGATATTAAACTACTTCAAGACAAACGTCTAACTTTCCCTTGAAATGACAGAAACGTCTCGAGGTTCTCTATTTACAGGGACTTTCATCAGCCACATGCAACTGTAACAGTGTGTAATAGTCAGTACTATGAATTTGTATCGTAAAGGTTTATATCTGTACACACACTGTATACAGAAAGATGGTAATCTGAATTTAGGTGCATTCCATTAGGTTGTCTTTACACATACAAACAGCAGTTGAATAGTAAGTGATGTGTCATAAACAGTGTCAGAGTGCTTTGTTGAGAACATTGTCGGCTTAGCTTTTAAATCTTTCCATTGTTGGATAATTAGAGTATTAAAGCTTTTATTTCATGAATGACACTCTGTAGGTGTGTCGGCCCCCTTTCAAAAGCACCAGCAGTCTGTTAACAATGTATTGTTCTCAACACAATCCTAAAGTTGGCCAGCAGGAAAGGCATGTTTATGATATTGCTGGCAGATTATTTATACTTTATACACACACACACACACACACACACACACACACACACACACACACACGAAAAACACGAAAAACACGAAAAACACTTGTGCATATGCTCATGATTGTAAATAATGAATGCACACTTATGTGAATCTTGGAAAAATTAATGTGATTGCATTTATGTGCAGTTATCTGATCTCATTCCACATAATCTTTTTATTAGTCCCACTGAGCATTTTTTGAGATGATTAAAGTGGTGTTGTATAAACAGCCAGCACAGAGTGCACTGAGGGATACTCAGTAGTCCATATACGAATTTTTTTTTTTTTTTTTTTTTACAAAGCCCTTTGTGGATTTGCAAAAAACACCACCGTGTTACTGCAGCATGCAGCAGACGATTTACAGCATTGAAATGAAATAAATAAAATTACTGCATCTTACAACCATTTAATTAACTTTTATACACAATTGTCTAACTGAATAACTTAAGTTATTGCTATGTTCTGTCTCCATTAGCCATCTTTGTGTAAATACTCATATCTCTCTGGAAAAGTTCTGATTAGAGGCGGCTTTGGAAAACTGTCCAAAGTCTGTGCAAATGCAATGCTCAAGGGGTAAAAGGAAACAATGTAAGTTTTCCTGCAGTACGATTATGAACAAAAGTCTTGCAGATGATAATGACCAAAAGAGTACGAGGATGAAGGACACAGGATTCCTTTATACTTACTCATCATCACTGCATTTTATTTTTCAGCCTGCTTTGTCTTTTGGTTGGTTCAAAGTTATGAGTTACTGTCACTGCCATAGCCACTCTACCTTACATGATCTGACAGCGCACTCTAGTGTTTAAAGTGCATTACTACAGAAAATAGTAGTGTAGGCTATGTATTAGGGCTTAGTTTGTCTTCTTTTCCCCTATTTTAACTACCATTTTTAAAAGCTAGGATCACTTTACAAAGGAGATGGGAGGTTAAAGTTCAGAAGATATGCAGCTGTGTTGCGACACATCACCACTGACAGTGTTCTGATGAGTAACTGAAACATTTAGGGGTTGATGTTATTAAAAAAAAACAAAAACAAATAATGAAATAAAATGACTGGATTAGACTTACTCATGACTAATGTGTGCATACATGCCAAACTCAAGATATTCTATATTTAGCAGTAAAGATTTTATTGTAATGCTAATATGTGTGGAAAATATACAAATCAATTTACATATCATGAAAATGTAAATAAAATGTTTTTAGTTTAGTTAGTAGAATTTAAAGTTCTGTTAGCCCTATTGTTGCAAATATTCTGACAATTATTGTGACTGTAATTGTTGCAGAGTCTCTGGGATGTGAGTTCACTTACAGGAGCAGTGTGTGGGATTTAGAGGCATTTAGCAGTGAGGATTGCGGACTGCAAGTTGAAACTTCTGTGTCACAAGTGGGAACTTCCAGTTAGGATTCCTCTAGTGTTCATTGTTCAGGAGGATTTTACCGGATTTTATCGGCCACATTATCTGAAGAGGTCTCTTCCTCTCCAATACAATCAGATCTAGTGATGTAAACCAGTAAAAACAATACATAAAGTAGTTTGACATTAAAAATCTGTGGTTGTCAGGGCGTCCAGCTCAGTGGGTAGAACAGGCATCCCATGCTCATAGGCAATGTCCTTGCCGTAGCGGCTACAGGTTCAATTCCAGTCTGTGGCCCTTTGCTACATGTCATCCCCCTTCATGCTTAAGTACTGTCCTGACAATCTTTAAATAATGATATTAAAAAAATCTGTGTTTTTCAGGTGCCAAATGGCTCATCATGGAGGGGCGGCTAGCCACAGCGGTCAACCCAAAAAGGCAGATGGTCCTATCTAGAGCCAGTGTTGGGTTTGCCTTCTCTGAACATGGTGCTACAACATGGCAAACACACTGGACAAGGACTTGCTCCCTACCTGGATATAAACGGCTCATTCTAAGGTAACGAAGACATGATTCTTATTTTCAGGTGATTTTAGAGTATTGAAAACAACGTATTGTATTAAATTCACTTTCTGCCGATTTATGTTCTTTAATCCCTGGACCTTTAATTTCTAAACTTTCTATACAAAGTTTAATGTGCATGTAATCATCATTTATAACTACATGAATACTTGTGGTATGCCCAAAACATGAAGCAGTGGAAAATGACATGAGGCTTATACAGGATGTTCAGTACCTATGTTATGTAAGGTGTCGCCGGAAGAAAAAGAGAGAAGCCTGTGTGTCAGGACTAAAACATCAAACAGAAAGGTGATAATGAAGTTTAAGGGCTTCAAAGACGTTGTGGAATGAAAGCATGATTTCCTCCTGTGTGACTGTTTGTTTTACAGCCCAGGAGGAGCAAAGCAGACTTTGGTGTTGTGAGAAGGTACAGCTCAAAATATCACTTCCGAGGATAAAGTTACATTGTTCTGAAGCGTCTGCAGCTCACCGACATGCCTACCTGTCAGTCAGTGAAACTCTCCATTTCTGTTGCTGTCAGCTCTAATGCTACTCAGACATGAAGCCTAACCCTGGAGCTGTCGAGGTGTGTTATGGCTTGCTCAAGGACATGATAGCGCAAGAATCTGTTGTTGCATCTGCTGTTCACATCATATTACAAAATGTAATGGGTGACATTTTTGTGTCTTAGATGACACCAGCAGTTGTGCCACATCACGTCATTTCTACTCAAAACTGGAACATTATTTATTGATAGAGTTCCTCAGATCCACTTCGGCTAAATGTCTTCGGCTGTAAAACGTTCACGATGGCACTTAGTGTGCAGCTCTCTGGCTGATTCACTTCACTGGAATAATTAGCCATCAGTCCTCGATGCAAGACGATAAACACTATTCAAGAAGTACTGCCTCATAGTGCCAAATATATAGGAAAATACAGCAAAAGCTTGAAAGTAAATACAGACGACTTGTCTTTAATGTCCACCAGTGGATCGATATAATGAATATTAACTATGGTCATATCTTGTATTTGTGTTATGCTGTGAAGTTTTTCATATATGTGTAGATATGTATACAGTAAGAGAGACACACAGGAGAAATTCAAGCTTAATTTTAAAACATAATGCATTAGTAAAATCTGAACAAAATCATAGCCACACAGAGCACAACATTTCGTTCATATGTGGGAGGTTTTATGCATCATGCAATTGGGAGAGCTTTCTAAACTCCAAGACGCTCTCTTTTCACTACTGTAATTTTTGATAGGTGTAGATTTTGATATGGAAAAAATCTTAATAAGTGATGAAAACACCAGTTTCATAAATATTTTTTTTCTGTAATTAGTGTAACGGGACATAACTACAGAAAAAGCAAACCCGAGTGTAACAAAATATACAGAGGATAACATAAATCAGTAAGTAAATTTAACAGTGAATACATTCAAAAAAGAAAATATGGTGAAAAAATACATACAACGGCAACTTGGGTTTGGTTGGCGGTGGATTTAATTTTCTTATCTTTATCATGGGGTGTCATTACCAGACATGATTATGACACAATTGGCCCCAGACGTGTAAAAGGCCCCCCTACCCCCAGGGCAGGTATAACAACACGCCTGTTTCTCCTTGCAGAGCTGAAAGGCCCATATTGCACAGAGAACTCAGCCTATTTAAAGCCCTATAGCTAAAATGACGGTACAGAAACACTCTTTCTTCTAATGACATCTTCAAAGTGAGTCCTTCAGCTATTCCTTAAGTTTTTCCTCTTTTTTTTAAAAGGACTTTCGAGGCTCTGTTATTGACATGATGACTAAGCCCTTTGACAAGAAATGCAACGTTAATAGCAGCGTCGTCACGCAGCAGCTCTTCTTTAGGGGCCTTCTGAGCCCTTGGGCCTCTGGCCTGGGCCCAGTGGGCCTGTTCTGTAATACCCCAGACCTTCAGGACAGAGCACCTCCATTGCAGGTCTCTCCCAGCTTCTCACATCAGGCTGCCGCCAGACCCTCTTAGAAGGTGCCAGTCAATTGTGAGCAAGTCATTTTTCTTTCCTCTCTAGTTGTTGTGTCAGTCTGAGGGCACCCAGCCCTCGCTGGCATGGAGTTTAATGTCTTTTCTCCATTAACAGAAAGCATGCACAACAAACACTGAAGCTATTAAAGTCAAAGCACAAACTACCAGACAAGCCAGATAACATATAAAAAGGGTCTTTCCAGCTTTCTTCCAATAAAATGACGGGCAAGAATTACAGCGGTATAGGAATAATATCAAGGACACCAAGTTGTCCTGATAAATGTCAATACAACCTTTTCAACAATATAGTATGTACCTGACATTCGCGAACCCTAAAAGATAACCAGATGTGTAGGGAAAGCAGGCCACATGTGTGGTATATCGTGTGAGGCATGATACATTGTTTGCACATGCAAACCCACTGCTTCTCTGTTGTCTTATACTAAATGGGTTCTTTACATGCTTTTCACTCGTTCAAGTTTCTTAAATAGCAGCCCAAGTCTAGCCGCAGAATCCCTCCTAAGAGACGGCGTTTAATCTCAACCATCAGCTGGAAGTTTAAATGAGCTGTGGGGAATAGGAGAAGACAGCCAACTCTCCCTTCACAGGCCTAATAGTCTCCGCCATCAGCAGCACTTCATACACAACCACTGGCTGGCAGATTAGAAGGAAGGCTCACCACAAACACAGACAGATGCACGCACCAGCATGCTAGTGGATTCAAGTCATGTGTTTTTATTCAAAGTATAATGCGGAAATGCACAAATTGCAACACATACAAATACATTAACACACGATGACTATCTAATGGGCGATACAGCAATCCGCCCGCAGACAAGCACTTCCTTTAAGTGGACTATAGTGGGCTGTGTGACAGCAGTCACTCTCTTTGTAAATTAATACCACATCATACCAAAATCTAGCCAGCAGAACTTAAGTTGCCTAGATTAATAACAGTTTAAAACAGCTAGTAGTCAATATTTTAACAATGGTCTCATAACTGCAAATATGTAAAAGAGGTCGCTCATATTGATAAAATTTCCCTCAGAAGCTATCAGAGACTAAACCAGAGGTAATACCCCTTTTCCACCCAAATTAGCATGTACGTGCAGGTTTTGCGAGTCTGTGTACATTTCATCATGGAAAAGTGTGGTCATGGAAACACCTATTACAGCAGTAACCACCACAGAAGCCATTTTGGGTACTTTTCCAGGTGTCAATATGTCTGTCAGTGGACAGATTTTGTCACTGCTTTAGCATTACAACTGTGCAAGATGCAGTCACAAAACTTAACGGGAGTGTAGTTAATTTCGAAGATGGCTGTAGTCTAAGCATGGGGCCTGGAAGTGGGGGGGAGGCAGCAAGGAAGGGGCCAGTGCCCGTCCACTTTACACCCTTGGCCCACATTCGTTTCAGGTTGCAGCTCGAAGTACCACAGCTGGAATATTGCAAAATGGTCCCGAGTTTATAGCCGTTACTTATTCAGTCTCTTTCAAACTCGTCGCTGACAAATTCAGACCGATGTTCGAGTGCTGCTTGGACTGAGAAGGGCAGAATTTGTGGCTGAAATGAGTCACAGAAGTTACCAACTGTCACGATGGGAAAGGGGCAAAAATTAGCGTGTCACATAACCATCACTGCACATTGGAGCTGGAGCTGATAAACAGCTGTGACTGGGAATTAATGTCAGTTGTACCCTTCCCCTCTAAAGACAAAAGCCAAATATTATTGGGTGTTGATGCTTAAAGGAGAGTGAATATTAGACTTAAATTCACCAGATAGCTACAAAAACAGCTACAAATGAATGACAATGTTTCTCTGCGTCTGCTGGATGTGTAAATAAGCAACTGTTTGCTAACAAGGCCACTGGCTGTAAATGGAAAAAAAAAAAAAATCAGCTATGGCATATCTAAGATTTATTAGCTTCCTTGACCGCCTTGTGCAAGTTTAAGAACCACCAGTCTGATCCCGTGACATTAAGAGATGAAGTGTAAACCACCATTGCCTCACACTCTGAACACCGAGTTACCAAGAGGTGGCTGCAGGGCTCATCTCAGAAACGTACATCACAGGGAAATATTTCTTGATTTATACAACTTGATTCTCGGCATATCAGAACCCATACTGCAGGAGCTGGACCGCTGGAAGGAATGTTGCAAAAAAAGAACAAACTAATTGCAGACAATTGCTCCAAAAATGCAGAACATTACAAATCCAGGAAAAGATGATGGAACAATATGATCACAACAAAAAGCAGAACAACTGCCAATAACAGGCACACTGAAAAAAAAACAAAAAAAACAAGCACAGACAGTCCTACACCCTCTAGCAGTCTGAATTAAATTGTAAACATCCAATCATAATTAAGACAGAGGAACATACAGTACTGTGGAACATATACTTATGTTTTCCAGTCAGCAGATTATCATTTAATTTTCGGTTGGCCTGTTGTGTACTCGGTTAACCTGTTACGCTCCAACACTTAAAGGAAAACTTCCAAACTCCTTGTATACACCAAGGTCTTTTTACAGGTCTAAATGAGTAGCACTGCATATGTTCAAACGGTTGCATAAAGGCGTTTTTTGGCTGCTGAGGGAGCCGCACAAAATTTGATAAATTGCCTTACGAAATGTCACATGAGTTTGACAATGATATAAGAGTGTTATGCTAAATCAGTGTTTTTTCTGTGATTTGTTTTTGTTATTAAATAGTTTTGTTAAGAATTTTCTGTTTTGTTAATTTCTTTTTTTTTTTGTTTGTTTGGTTTTTTTTTGTGTGTGTACACTACCCGAGTGTAAAACTACTGGATCCTGGTATCGCTACCAGAACTACTCTAGCTGTGCAACGTTTGGTTTTGTTTTGTTGTTGACAAAACACATTGAGGAACCAAAGAAACAACAAAACAAGATAAGGACAAAACAACCAGCAACAACAACAAACAAAACCACCAAGAACACAACACGCATATAACACAAACAAGAAAACAACCAGCCTAAACCTTACCAAAAAAAACAAACAAACAATAAAAGCACACACGAACTAAAAATAAAACAAAATAAACAAGTCAAAAAAACAAAAAAAGGCAAAAAAAACACAACACAACTATTGAAATAAATAAAACACACTACTACTGCCTGCTCATGCAGTCAATGGCAAAATATTGTCTGCTAATAGTGTGTCAGGTAATGACAGTTCATGCAAGAAATGTACAGACAGTTGGCACAGCTGAAGCAAAATGCAACAGCTGTTACGAGCCTGTTCGGGGCAAATGTTGAGGGGAGGAGGGAGAAAACATATATGCAAGAAAGGTGTGCTGCAGGTACAACAAGTAACTGCTTTAATGGAGACTGATGGACAATAAATAATTGCCCTCATCCATTAAGTTTTTTTTAGTTTGTTTGTGTTGTCTCTGTGCGTGTTTACATGCTAACAAAATGAAAGCAACACCAAACTGAGGCTTAAGTGCACAACTGGACACACCACGGGACACCAGGCCCGGCTACCCATCCAGCTAATGGAGAGCAACACAGCATCAGTCAAGTCAGACCATCAGGAGTTCAGGTAAGGCCAGCATCCTGTCTCTGGCACCAGTAAGCGATACTACTCAGTATATGTTGCAGTCTGTAGCTGGTAGAGCAATCATCTCTGTTGTGCTGCCTGTGTCACACATTATCATAACACAATACTCATCATGTCAAAGTTAAACCAACTGCTCCCAAAAAAGCACATCATTTCCTGTATTATATTTCCTATTATAGATGATGCAGATTTGCTAAACAGAGCAGTGTCTTTTTGCATTAATAAAAAAAAGAGAATCAATTTGGCTTCCATGTTAAAGGTGCTACGTGCAACATTCAGAGTCTTAGCACGACTCTCACCTCTGACATCACAAGCAAAAACGGAGTGGGCTGAGCTGAAATGGCGGCCGCTAGCAGTGCTAGCAGTGCTAACAACAGTGAAAGTGCTGACAGAACTAAGGGTGTTAACATAGGGGGGACAAGAGGGTGAACATCACGCCTCCGCAACAATGCTGTCCCGCAACTGTGGGTCGGGACGGTGTTAGAGGAAACGCAGTATCAGTGCAGAGCAGTGGGGTTTCACTAGCCAGTGCTACATGAAGGGAGGGACTCATATGCACTAACATGCATGTGTGGCCTGCCTGGCTACCAAAACAATGAACAGAGGGAGCATGACTTCATTCTCTGCTCAGGATGCAATTACTCCACTATTTTTTTAAATAGCAAATAGCTGTCTGCTGTTATATTAATGTTCATAATCTCATATATAGAACCTTTAAACATACTGAGAGAACTCTCCGCAAAGTGGTAAGCAATAGCCATTATCTCTGTACACACATTACCCATCTTGGCCCAACATCAGTCATGTATTCAAAGGTCTTCACTGTCAAAGCTGAATTAGCTTTTATCTAAAGAAAATAGTCCCTCCATACTTTCTGATTTCAATATCTTACCTTTATGATGGTCCAATATCCAAATCCTTTTCTTGTAGTGCAACAGTGTTTCCTGCCTCTTCCCCATGGGAGGCCGACTTAAACTGCAAGCCAGAAACAATATGTCTCGGTCACTACTGCATTCTTTTCACAGTCAGTGTGTGTGTGCAAAAGCAGTTAAATTTACATAACATCATTGGTCCAATGACTGTGCACAATGCAACTCTGTCATCACACTTCACACAGCTTCTTTTGAGCAGCAGATGCCTCTTCTCAACAGTTGAAGCCTCAACAAATAAACACATTTTAAACCCATTTGGTTTAAAATACTACAGTTTAAAATGAACTGGCAGTTAGCTTATTGTAAATACTTATTCTGTTGTCTTCGTTCAAACTATGATATTTTCTAACACCTTACCTGCAGCAGTGCCTGGCTGGTCAGAAAGTGAAGACACCAAAGGTCCTAATGCTGCCCTACAGTCAAACATTGAGCCTGACTGTTTTAGCAGTTCAGTTGGAGCCTCATAACTCCTACAGAAGAGCTTGTGGAAACAAAAGTCACTCAAAAAGACAACTTGGCACTCCACTATACACTTTCAAGTTTGTGCCCACTGCACGTGACAACAACTCCAGTTTGTCTCTCTCAGCTCCGAATGATCCAATCATCGGAAAAAGGCTTCAAACACCTGCTTTTATAACGCATAGCTCCTCCCACTACAGGAAACATCACTTAATGAATCAATTAAATCACAGACGTTTGTTATGTTGCTAAAAAAAACATAAATATCATGATTTAACAGTAAATAAACTTTGGTTAAGAGGTCAAACTGGTTACACTTACAAAAAAATGCTCAAAAACCACTGTTTTCTTATGTTAAATTCACAACACCCCTCTACCTGTCTCACACTTGGCACCTTCCTACAGGAACACCTTTAAAAGGAAGTAAAATTGTTTCAGCGCGGTTTGACAGTTCCTAGTGTGAAAATGGAGGTAATCATGTGCAGCAGGTAAGAGACTCATTTAATCTGACATAATATAGATGCTAAAGTTTAAATTTGAGACATGAATAAGAAAATATTTGTTATGTTTTACAAACAAAATCTCATAAATTTTGCTGTTAAGAGGCCCAAGTGCCGGCTATGAAATAAGTGTGTTTGTCAGCTTACTCGGTTTAGAAGACATGGGGTATTCCCTGGATTTATTCAGAGAAGTAGGTTATTTTGGGAAGCTGTGGGTTTCCATCTTGTGTACTACATTTGAATTCAGGCTCCCTCTTCTTCTTCTTTGAGGCTTTACAGCAGCTGGCATCCTTATCGTTGCATTACTGCCATCTTGTGGTGATATTCCCCGTCAGTGCTGTGCCCTGCCCATGACCTTCACACTCGTATCACACTTCTTTTCATTCTTGTCTCCTATTCATTGTAAATCTGTCATCATATCCTTTCTCACTGCTGCATTTTCTGCATGTTTCAGAATCTTGATATTGTTCTCAAAAACAAGTCGGACATTTTTCCTGTCAGGTGACACGTGCTCTTTACATCACTGTGTGCAATTCTCAATCTGGTCTGTTTACCTGGTTTCTGAATATAAATGCCTTCCACTTGTGTCTTGCTACTCTTAATTGATTTACCTCTGTGTGATGCTTTTTTCCCCTGTCTTTGAAAGGTTAATGTTTACTTCTACATTTCCAGTGAATAACAGCTTGTACAGTCTTATACATTACTAATACATCATTTTCTCTTAATGTAAGACAGCAATGCCTTATGTAGGGCCAGATTTGGCATGATTCTCCAACCAGTTTTTGAAGCCTAAAGACACATGGACAGTTCCTGTGTCTCAGTTTTAGTTTTCAGTTCAGCAAAACTTGTTTTTTATCGACAGTGTGTTTCATCTCTTTTATGAACCTGAAAGTAACTGCACAGGACATATATGAAAGACTCATATGAGGTAGGATATGCCTTATTCATAATTTCTAGATTTGACAGGGTCATAATTCGTGCATGTGAACATGTCAGAGTTGAAGGAGCTTTGACCTCACTGAAGTGAGACATGATGGCCCGCAGGCCCCCGGGGTCTGTGAATGTGGCCATGGCTGGAGCAGACCACACCACATGATTCCCATTCTCATTACCTCATCTTGGTAGGTGGCTGGCTGGCTGTCCGTGTCTGTCTGTGCTGGAGTCAGTGTTAGTGTCTCTGTACACATGTTTGTGCTCTGGAGGATATTCTTTCTATTATATTCATATACCATCCAACAAAGTAGTGTCCTGTTCGATAACATGGTATGGATTAATGCAAAATATTACAGTTCCAGCCAAGTTTGAGATTAGTTACACCTACAGCCACATCACAGGATCTGCCTTTGTGCTCACTGACACCACTGTTTTGTAACCCAGACTTTATGTAGCTAAGGGCCATTGAGGGTTTTTGTGTTTTTATTTTGTTTTTATTTACTTATTTGGATTGCCATTATATGTTACTAGCACAACAGCTAATATTCCTGGGGTTCATTGAAAAAAATGATTGGTGACTATGTTAATTAAACAGAGGAGAAAATAATGTTACATAAATGAGCATACATATATAAAGGCGTATGCATAAAACAGGTAATTAAATAGCTGTACAATAAAAAGATGCAGCACTAGTCTGTAATACAATCAGCAGTACTGCAGCATACACTCAACTACCCAGAGACCTAGAGTGCAAAAACACCTAGAAACCATGTATCAGTATGAACAGCCTGAAATCAATCTATTACTCAACACTTACAAATATAATTATCATATTTTTTTTCTGTTTTAAAGGTCCCATATTGTAAAAAGAAATGCACACAGTCCATATTCAGGCACTGTGCCTTTAAACAAGCTGTCAGGACTTCTGTGAAATTGTGATGTCACAACTCTGTTTTTGAACTTGAAAAATAAAAATTGTAAATGTTTTTGCAGTGACATCAGCTAACAGGAAGTAAACATGGACCCAAGCTGTTGCCGAGCGATGCAGTCCCAGTGAAGCAGTCTACAGACTGAATCATAATGTTTGTTTATGACAACTTCCAGATAGAAATCCCCTGCGTCATTTAAAGTGAACGTCGCTGGGCAGACGCTGCCTCAATTAGTTAGTTCTTATCCACCTAATAAAGGCCCACCGAAGAGGGGGAAAAAAAAAAAAGTGTACGCTATGTTTAGAATATTTATTCTGCTGTACCTTGCCTTTTCTGACAGAGAATTGAAGCCCTTATATTAAAGCCACCAGACTCACTGACAAAAACAGTCATTTTACTAAGCCAAACACTGCGTTACTGGTCTACCATAGCATCGACTGATTAGTGTGTAAGGTAAAGTGGAGCAAATATTAAAATATAGTGTACACTTACACAAATTTTGACTTTTATTATTTATTTATTTATTTACTTATCTATTTTAGCTAGCTAAAATATGTTTTGCTGCAGCCCCTGTCTACAGCAGGACATTGTTTGGCTTCTGTGTCAGTAGATTAGATATTAAAAACCCCAGTAGAGCAATAAAGTAAATAAAATAAGCACAGCAGACACGTCAGGTAGGTTGGACCACTGTGTTTAACTTTATTTCTTTAAGAGTTACAGTTACAGCTGAAAATGATGACAGAAATCAACAAGTTTGTAGATTTAACAGAGCTCCACAGTTGTAATCAGTTGCCAGTTTTCCACCTGGAAGTGATTGTTGTTGTCAGCACAATGACATGGTGATTCAGTCTATAAAGATTGAAAGTGGACAGGACTTTAAAGAGACAAACACTACAATAGGGCATTTCCGACAGAGGATGGATACAAGTATATTTAGACATAATGTGTTTGTTTGTTTGTTTATTACATTAAAGCATGTGAACATGTTCTAACAGAAACCCAGAATACAAGTATGAACCTGAAAATGAGCATAATATGGGACCTTTAACTATTATTTGTGTAGATATTAATACAGAATTTTATATCATCTTTTCAGTTTTTATCAATGACAAATGCTTGCATGTATAAAAGTATATTATGTATGTAGCTTCATGCATTTACACTGAGTGTACATCCTGATGGGACCCGTCATATTGTTAGTGAGCTATTTAAAAGTATCACTAGAGGGCAGCAGAGGACTTGATATGCAGTACAGCGCTCACATTCACTCAACTGACCAGGATATTTCAAGATGAACTAGATCCAGATGTGTTGGAATTGTATTAATTTTAATGACTTTATTCTGCAGTATTCCAAAGTATGACCTCATGGTAGATCACACCTGACCTACTTAATTAAATATTTTCAGTCTAACATATTTTTAATATCATTTTGTAATTCTGTAAATATTTTAAAGAATAATTTTATGTTTCTTTAAATCCAGAGTGCTGACCGCTTTAGTGTGCCCCATGCCTGCAGCTCCACCAAGACCTGTTGGGGGAGGAGGACCACTGTGAGGTAGGAAACAGGGTGGAGGGGTAGGGGGGGGGGGTCATCAGGAAGTTGGAATGTGGGTCCCTGTGTGTGATGTGATTGTTAGCAGAAACGTGTCAGCCCCAAGCCCACCGTCACCAACCCACCACCACCACCACCACCACCACCAACCCTGAGCCCACAGCCCTGCTCAGGTTATGAAGCAGAGCTCTATACGTGAACATGCATGTGTGCGTATCTGCGTACACACGATATACCTCTCTCAGCTCTGCACTGCTATGAAGGCCCAGATACCTTATCATTGCCTTCTCTAGTAGAACAAGGGTAAACTCACTCAAGAGGGTGAGGGTGAGGGTGAGGGGAGGGAGGAGGCGAGGAGAGAGACTCTGGGCAGTAGGCAGACCACAGGCCCATGTGTGGCCATGCAGGGTGAACCATACTGGATTAGGAGGGAGTTTATAGCTCTCCATCTTTTATGTAGTGAAAGACAGAGGAGGATGGTGGTAGTGGTGGCAGAGTGGGAGTGCTCCTCACCAACAAATGACGCATCAATCGGTGCACATCACTTTCCAGTCATTATAATAACCCAACCTGTAAATTTAACAATGTTTAAATGACCTCATGGCTTTTATGCTTCCAGTCTTTAAGGTTAAGTCATGTAACGCTGTCAGCTCCTATTTCAAGCACAAAACTATATGCCAGATTTTATTTAGTGTTGCTGCTGGCAGTTTGGGTATGTTAGATCCAGGGGTTGGACGTTAAAGGTGCTGTCTGCAGAACAGAAATTAGCCTCTACTCTCATTACATTTTTCTCCTCATTTCACACTGGAATGTTTGAATATACAAACAGCTGAGTGCTGAGTATTCACAAGCAACTGGGCTTTATCCGCACAAGAATGACTCACAATATTCCTTTGTTTATGTTTTGGAAATTGGTCATAAAGCCCACTCCATGCTTGTGTTGGAGCCACTGATAGCAAATGAAAACACATTGCAAGCAAGACTGAATTTATACATCTCTTAAAGGAAGAGACTTCACATGCATACTTATTCTGTCGAATTAGGCGACTCCTCAGTGCCACCTGGAAAAGTTCTAAAGAAAAATGCAATCTCTGCAGCTTTTGTTTTCCTTCCCTCTCCCCCTCTCTCCTCTCCTCTCCTCTGGCTCAGCAGCTCCATGAGAGCCAAACTGTGGATGGTTTTCAGCCACAAACCTCACAGCTGGTCTTTGGTGCGGAGCATCTGGGCAGGCTCCCCTCCCTGATCCAGGAGTCCTGGCTGGACTGGTGGTTAGCCACACCAGCGCTTTCACCTGCCTGTCTGCTGAAGTCTCACCAGACTTTAAGCGGCTCTAAACAAGCGGTAACATCAGACCACACACTCAATACTACTGGACAGCCAGGAGGTAGGGAGTATGTGTTTAATCCCTGTGTGTGTGTGTGTGTGGGTGTGTGTTGCACTTGCACACAACTTTCCCAGCATAAAATTCACAAGAAAACTGCTCATGTTTGTTTTCTTGTAATCCTGCGATCAGCTTTAGCTTCAACCTTGACATTTGCACCTGGATGAATGGGATTTGTAGCCCAGGAGGAACTTTTCGTGCCACACAGTGTGCTCTTAAGATATGACTTTAATGCGCTTTAGTCACTGTTTGCATCCAGTGCTTTGATTTTTAATGCTGCAGATTTACAGTCTACAGCAAGAGCAGTGGTGAGACTGTTTAGATGCCACCGGTCAGCATACTGTTGCTCACTGACTTCTGTGGTCCATGCATTGTGTGTCTTCCAGGCTACATTTAGATTTTATGTTTCAGAGTAAATACTAATTAGCCAGCATGGTCACGCAACATGAGAGTTATTTTTTTTAGAAGTGAGGACAGGTTTTATGTGCTTTACAGTCTACATAAACAGGTTCTTTGAGAGGCTCGCTATGTTCTACCATAGAAAGGATTTGATTCAGTTTGTTAATGTAGAGAAAGTTCTCCAAAGATGCAGGTCTCCTCTGTGCTGTGTTGTCATCAGATACATCAGTTTGCTTTCCAACTTGGCTACAGTTCCTTTCATTTAATAATTGCATTTGCATTAAATGTAATGCATTAAATTAAATGCATTTATATATCTGTGTTTTTACCTTTGATGCTCAGTCACTGTGATTTTTTTTTTAATCCTCAGAGTTAGTGAGGGGCTTTTTTGGGGAAAAAGAGGATCTAATGTTTTGATGTATGATTTTATAGATGCAGTGTGTCGCTATAATTCTGTTTTCCGTGTGACGCATGGACCTCACAGCTTTGTGGAGCAACTGTTTTTTTCCCTTTTTTCACTTCATTTTACTTCACAGTGTGACTTTAATTGCACGTATTGTATTAGGTAGCATTAGAGCTCATTTGTTTAGTCATTTAAAGTCTCAAATTTGCACGTATCATGTGATTTCCTAATGAGGCATTTACCAAATTTACCAAATGTAGTTAAAGGTGATGTGTCTATAATATGCAAATACCGTGAAATTGCTGTTTGTTTGTTAAATTTACTGAAATGTGTAGCTGCAGACACAGATGGACGCATAATCGAAGGTTTTTAAATGTGTTTTTAAAAGAATTCTATTTTAGAATCTTACGTTTTTTACTAGTGGACTTTATTTACCTTTTAGTTTCGCTTGTTTTAATTAATTGGTATCATGTTGAATGTGCTTTTCTTTTGTGTAAGAAAGTTTTCATGATCAGCCATCCATTACTGTGGCAGAACTCCTGAACTTTAACCCGTCCAGGCCCATTTATTTTACACCGCTTGTATAATTCAACATGCATTGTTCTTGTTCGTTTCTTCTTTAGTTTTTCTCGCTAGATGACACCTAGTTTGCCATTACACTCATAAATATTTTAGTACAATAGTTGTCAAATCATTCACACAATAAAATCTTGGTTATCGTACTTAGGCTGTTTTTGTTTGTTCGTTTGTTTTTTAACGAATGCGTTTTTCTAAATCGACCTGCGTGTCTATTTGATGTCACTTTCAGACCTCGTTAAATGTGTCCCCTCGTTAGGTTTTGTTTCCAAAGTTACATGTATTTACTTTTTCTTTGTTTCAATGCCATTTTTTCCCAGCTTTTTTTCCGCCCAGATTTGATTTGCGTGACGCACCATTAACGCGTCTCTTTGGAGGCTGCAAGTTAATTACAGTGTGAAGCTTTTCACGCTGCACCTCCACATCCACGTCATCTGTCTGTGAGTGTTGCCTTTGACGCTTTAAAATGATCAAAACGTTGCATTTTGGGGTTGTTGAGCCGTAGATTTTTCCCCCTTTTACTCGCTCATTAGGCCTTCAATCAGCCTCCACCACGTGGTCTTTTCCTCTTAAATGATGAGTTGCACTGCTGGAGTGTGTTCACAGTTTGAAAGCCAATGAGTATTTTTCTTTCTTTATTCTTTCTTTTTTAGTATTTGGCACTTTGCGTTCTTTCTTGGCGTACTTTAATCTACCACTTTTATGTAGATGAATACAATATCTCACCTGCATAAATTATCATGCCAATTAGTCCCTATATGGCTAAAACGAAACCATGAAAAACATATAGGATTACAGATGCGCATACCCATGGACTACAGCTGGGTTATGTAGATTAATACAAAATCTTACTATTGGAATTTGGATTCATCTCAACCGCCGATGTTTTATAGACTTTTTAGACGTTTTCAACTTTATTATGTTGACCTTACATTATAGTGACTTTAGTTTCCAGGCCCGTGACACATGAGCCTAATATCTCATTTAATTTCTATTGACACAAACTGTATTTGTTGTTGTAACAAGTTTTGTAATCGCTCCTCCATTTTTCTGTTTCATATAAATGCCATTTTCCTTTCCTATATCTGAATTTGTTTTTGTTTTTTTGTTTTGTTTTTTTGTTTTTTTGTTTTTTTACCAAGTTTACCTTAGCTATTATCATGCACTAAAACAAAGTATGGCCACAACCGACAGTCATACGTGTTGAGGGATCTCGGGCCAATTTTTAAACCTATATTCTAGTCATATTTTCTCTGCAAACAACATTAGTGCGATGGAGGACTGCTCTGTAGCCTGGTCCAAGTCTTGCAAAGCCTACGTTATTTGTGTTGGTACAGTAATGGAGAAGCATGCTGTTCGGAAGTCCCTCAGAGATCTGTGTGCAGCTGCGTGAGTGTGAGTGTGTGTGTGAGAAAGAAGGAAAAGAAAGTTTCTCTGTACCTTAAAAACCTAGTTAAGTATTTTAAATATTGGAAAATTTTTACGTGAGACTGATTTCAGAGCCCCTATTTCGTTTTTTCAGCCTCTTCGGTAAATATGTATGTTTTTGATAGAAGGGAAAGAGATATTAAAATTTGAGAAACTTTGTCGTTTGTGTGCGTGTGTGTGTGTGTGTGTGTGTGTGTGTGTGTGTGTGTGTGTGTGTGTGTGTAGGCTGTGTGTTAAATGTAGTTCTGGTACCTTTTCCAGGGGAATGTTGTTGGACAAAAGCCATTTAGACGTTGCATTCATCAGATATTCAGTAATTAATTTAGTCTATTTGTTTTCAATATAATTTCAACAACAACAACAAAAATATGTTAATTTCACCCTCTGCTTTCAACACCAGAGTCACGCCTGCTACTGATCGATCATTAGCCTTCTCCCCGTTTCAGTCCCACCCGTCATATCTAAGGAGTGTTTGTATTGACAGCTTGCTAATGGACAAACATCCACCTCATGCTGTCTCCCTGTATCACACGGAAGAAATGGGAAAATGACTCTGTGGGCGCGTGCGTAATGAGATAACAGCCTAAAATGCAAATGAGACATTTTACGCGCACACTGCAAAAAATGTCAACTTTAGCAAGTCGTATGTTGTCCTGTCTTTCTCTAGAATTAAATGTTCTGCGTATGGGCTGCGTTCCATCTGTTGTTTTTGATTATTTGCTAACTTCAGGCTCCATGCACTGAAATATAATTCAAGGAATAACGCTAATGAAAATGAATTTTGGATTGTAAAATATCAAAGGACTGAGGCTGATTTCTTTATTTTACTTTTTCAACGTATGCAAAATTGAAGAGTGGGATCTGATTGCAGTGTCTCTATAAGGTCATCTATATGCGTCTGCTGGCGCGTCCAACCAGGCGTCGTCGATGCAAACATGCCCACTTAGTTTCATCTCCATATACGATGTGTTGTAATCTTAACACGTCAAAATCTGCAGCCCAGTGTCCTGTGAAACGGTCCGCGGTGTGTTGCTAAACCTGTGTGAAGCCACAGGCCTAAACATAGCCTCCACCGACTGACCCATGCTTGTGTTTTGTTTTTTTTTTCTGTCGAGACAAATATATCCAGTTCCGATTTATCCTCCTACTCTCAGCTGTGGAAGCTGTTGTGTTTTGCGCGAGGAGATGATGGGATACTACAAAGTTCATTCATAACATTTAGAGTTAAACTGCTTTAAACGGTTAATTGGTTTTGTTAATTGCCCAGACTCTAATAGAACCAGGAAAATTTCTGGTCGATTAATCAGTTAATTTTAATCATTCCTTCGGCCATACGCACAGACATGTTGACCTACAAAACCTGATGATGCCCTCTATTAAATTTAGATTAATGCTAATAAACGTAATCACTTTCTGGAGGCTGTGACTTTGAGGAAGAGGAGGTTGCGCGTAATGGCGCATGCAGGAGCAAATATCAAATGGATTCCCTCTACCAGACTGGGATTATGGAGAGGTTTAGGAGATAAACTGGGGTGGGTGCCTGGAAGGAATTATTATTTGGTGTATAAACCAATGCTATTTCTGCGCAGACTGCTCCCCCATCGCCCCCACCCCGCCTCATCTACGTCGCGGACTCCGCTTCCGCTTCGCACGGTTGGTCATTGATGCGCAGTGGAGGGTTGGAGACGGAGCGCGCAAGAGAGAGAGAGAGGGGGGAGACTTATTGACAAGGCAGAGACTGGAAGAGAGAGGAGGGGAGAAGGAGGTGACGGACCTGCTCCTTTGGGACTCGGCTACAGCGTACTGCTAGGTGCTATCACCGGGCTCGGGCTCACAAAACGGTCTTCGGCTGTAAAATGCACAATTAGGAACCGAGCAGCGCTTTGTGGCTGTCACCCAGGATCTTCCACGGTCGCGGATCCGCTTGTAGGGAATCTGGACTAACTGTGAGAGAAGGGAAAAGGGATTCATGGAGAATCCGCGCGGCTTCATCGAGTAAAACGCCTGGATTATCTGACTTGGGACTGAGCATTTTAAAGACGGTGTTTCTCTGTTGCGCCCCCGCCGTGTCCAACTCTAGCCCACGACGTGTTTTTGTGTTTAGGTAAGCTGATCCCGCTCTGATCCGGCTACGTCTGTTCATTGTTGTTGCTATTCATCGTAGTGTAGGCTACTCTACGGTGCAGGAGTAGCTGCTCACGCTCTCTCTGCAGAAGTGGCACCATTTATGAGTGTTTTTTGAGGAGTGCTTTACAGGAGGCTTCGTTGTGTTTTGGACACCAGCATGTCTCGATACAACAATAACGCTCATGTCTTTTGTTTGGGGAACATGAATAGGACATCCTAAAAGAGAGGGGGTCTTGGGGCTGCTTCAGTGTGCAGCTGAATTCTCCCTAAATGAGTCAGCCATCACTTTTAATGTCAAGAATACTAGACTGTGTAATTATATTATTCAAATAATATCTCTGTTGAATGCGTAAAATAGATAATATTCATGAGAAGCATCTTGACGTGAGCTGCCAAACGCTCAGCTTACTTAAGCAACTTAAAAAACAACTTAAATTAAGTTCAATTATTTGGCTCTTACTCTAAAAACATTCCGTCTTAAATCAGGCTGATATGTTAATATCCTATACTTTCTTTTTTAAGTCTAATTTGATTTTTAAGGCTGACATCCCTGAGCTGTAGTTATTAGCCTGCAGCACACAGCACTTCCGAAAATGAATAACTTTCTGGTCACATATAGGACAAACTAAAGTTCATCTGTGCCTCTGTTAATAATCATACGTATTTAAATCACTCTAACACTGTTCATAAGGCGGTCCAGGCCCACACACTGACATCTCTGTTTGGGTCTTTCAGCTGGGACAGTAGTTTTCGGAGCTCCGGTCATGGCGGACCAAGAGGAGACTTTTGCCCTTCAAAACTCTCCCGGTGGCTCGGATTCAAGGGAATTACAGGCCGATAATAAATCAGAGAAACAGAACGGGACCTCAAGCAAATCCCCATCGTCACAGACGACTTACATTCAGCAGGTCAGTATCAAGTCAGTGTGTAGGCCTCAGTGTCACTGCTGCAGGCTGCGAGCCGAGGCTGTTTAGTGGGCTCACAGTCACAGCCAAAAATATAGGCCTATATGTGTGTGTGTAAACGTTTGTAAATATAGTACTGTACTGTCGTTTTGGTGTCAAAATATGCGTAAAATATTACGGAAAATGGCAGCCAATGGGTTTGAGTAATTCTGCTAATTTACCTTCCTCTAACTCATGTACAGTGAACTTTTTGGAGCCTTTATTTAGTCTGTCAAATGTTTATGAAGACTTCTGTGTCACAGTGTGTTGTTCAAAGAAAGTTTAGAAAATCTGAGAAGTAAAATAGAAAGTTTCAAAGTAGTTTTCGCTCATTTGGAAACTAGATTTTATGACTGAATATGAGACCGTGTGTTATGTAGGAGAATATATTAATCAGACACTATATCTGGCCTTATTATACTATATATTGTTCGCAGTTTAAATGTAAATGCTAAAGGCCCGGCAGGATGACGCAACATCTTAAATTACTGTATTTACGCAAGAGTCACTACGTGCCTTATATTATTAATTGTTGCGTAAATGTACAATAACTTTTTTTGCATGTGTCTTGACATTTATAATTAATATTTTAATTCAAAGCACTGGCACTTAAAATGAAATCTTTGGCAGCTGAGAACATGTTTTGACACCTCAGAAGGCCTCCAAGCCATGTTGGACACCTCTGCGTAAAACCTAAGCAGGCTTATTACAGCGATGCTGTGCGCACTGTGGGCATTAAGATGCTTTATTTTGAAGGGAATGGAGGGAATAAAAGTGTACCTGCACGAGAGGGAACTCTGGATGAAGTTCCACGAGGTGGGGACGGAGATGATCATCACGAAAGCCGGAAGGTAAGAGGACAAATATAAAAATTATGTTTTATTTTTGTGAGAGGAGGAGGCCGATTATCAGAACAAGGGGATTATTGACTGTGTGTCTGTTTGCTGCAACGGCTCCGAACGCATTTATTTTGTATGAATTGTATCTAGGCCTAGCATTAAAATACACTACAGGCCTGGCTGGAATTTCCTGGGATTTGGAAATATACACCGCGATGAACCACAGAGAAAACACAGAGCATCTGGTGGACGCTTTAGCGCGCTGCAACACCACCAGTGCATATAGCCTACATTTTAGTCTGGGTGGCCCTGTCGGGGAAATGCAATACCATCGACCAATCAGCCTGAGAGAGCGAAAGGACAAAACTGTCCTGCGGTGTGCTGCAGAGAGAGTCTCAACATTCCTTTAATATTCAGTGAAATAATCGTATTGTAGGCGCGCATGTCTGCCTTTTACAACGCTTCCCTTGTACCATCTGTGTGTGTGTGTGATACACAGACACTTCTTGCGTGACAACACTTGTGCAGCAACATGTTACGCAGCGACTGCACTGCACATGTGTCTCGCTGTCACTTTTGCAGTCGCCCTCAGACTGCTTCCAGTCAAAATAACCCTCGTCTGCTGAGTGTGAACTTGCATGCACGATGATGACCGCTGGTGTCTTGCTCGTGTCAAAGTGGCCGCTGGGCTGACTCACATGAGGCTGTTATAAATGATGAATATTTTATAGTCTAACAACACGGCTACATTTCACTGTGCTCTCCAGTGCGGGCTGAAGGCAGTTTGTTTTCACACAGCTGCATAAAGTCTCCATTATATTCCCGTCAGTCATTTCTCTCCAGGTTTTGGCTTGAAATGATGTTACACAGCAGCTCCCCTTCGTCCTCAGCCATTCCCATTGACTCGTGAGACTCCTCAGACTTATTCACATTATGTGTTTTTTCTAAAACTATGACAGCTACCAAATATTCAAATGATTTACAAAACGAATCCTGAAAAAAAGCCCAAGTGAACTGCGTTTTTATGACACGCAGGCCCCCTCAGATCCAACGCCCTGCTTTTAAAAATACTGTTTACCTCTGCAAACTAAATTAAGTCATATCTATGAGATGTGTATGCATGTGTGTGTATGCATAATAATTTAGTCTGCTAATTGCAACAATAAAAAAACAATAGTCATAACTTTTATCTTGTAAATTAATTTGTTTTCGTTCACAGTTTTATAATCCACTGCACCCACTGATCGTTTCAAAGTGTCCAAAGTTGGATGTGAATTTTTCCTCTACAGAGCAGAAAAGCATGCAAACACACCACAGTCTATTTTTGCCTTCTCTTTTCCCCACTGTTTGACAGAAAAACCATATCGCGCCATAAAGCGTGTTTTGTCCTCCACAGGCGAATGTTCCCCAGCTTCAAAGTGAAGGTCACGGGATTAAACCCCAAAACTAAATATATTCTCCTGATGGATGTTGTTCCTGCGGACGACCATCGATACAAATTCGCCGATAATAAATGGTATGTAAAAATACAGCACACAAAAAGTAATTTTTCAATGTTTTATCCTGCAGTGACAAACTTTTATTTCATTTTACGCGCACATTTCACAACAATGGAGGCTGTTGTTTGCTCGCAGCTCCGCTCCCTGGAGTTTATTCCAACAGGAAATTTTATATTGTTGTCCTGATGGATGAGAATCGGAAGTGAACATATTAATTCCTAGAGATGTATGAACTGTGTGTTTTCTAATGCTTGCCAAGAAATGTTGTCAGCAGGGAGAAATGTTTCTGCCGGAGCTGTTGGATGAATGTTGATGACTTTTCCTATAGCTATACCAGCCTATATGTGCACTGCAACAAGGCTGTCTTTCACGGTGGGGCATAAATATGATGGTTATTTGTTTAGTGTCATGTCGATCTCTCTAACCTTGGTCAGGAATGCCTCGTTTTGGGTCAGCGCCTTTAAATGAGCGGATACTTATAGAGGATAATCACATGCCAATACTGCCGATGATGACCTGTCCAAAGCATGTCCTGGAACTAATTCTCCTCTTGATCTAATGATGTCGGAGAACAATGTCTACCAGCTCTAATCTGACCTCTGACCACCCAAAACCAGCCTCCTTAAATTAGTATATATGATTATGATTTGATCTATTCGACTTGAAGAAGCCTTAAAGTTTTGAGCAGGAGGTAAACATCCTGAGGCCTAAAAACCAGTGCGTAAAAATCTTGGATTAGATTCAGTTTTCACCAGCCTTAAAGTTTAGCAGCCGTGTCCCACTAATTGCTCCTTTTAGTTTCTTATTTTAGTTTTTTCTGTAAGCGCGCTGCATGTAATTATCCTCTGCATAATTTCTAAATTTTGATAATGAAATAATAGCCTTCACATGATGGGCCAATTAACATTTTTACACCACGTCCTCCTACTTCAGCGCCTGCATATATAGTTGATAGCATATGGGTGTCAGTCCAAGGTGTTACAGTGTGATTGTGTTGCTGTAATTCAGGTCTGTGACCGGGAAGGCAGAGCCCGCCATGCCCGGCAGGCTCTACGTTCACCCGGACTCCCCCGCCACCGGTGCGCACTGGATGAGGCAGCTCGTCTCCTTCCAGAAGCTGAAACTGACCAACAACCACCTGGACCCGTTCGGACACGTAGGTGCCTAGGCCCTATACTATTTAACCACATGTCTGTGAATGTTTTACAACCATGGTGCTGCGTTGGTCGAAGTCTGGGAGGTGTATTTCTCGCTTGGTGTGTTGCTCAGTGGCACTTCAGCAGGGAGGATTGCCAGTGAAAAGCGGTTTTAGCTCAAGACGTCCCTTTCTATTTATGTTTATCACTTTTATAGAATAAGTGCAAGTGCTGGTGCCCGCAGCTGAACTTTGAGTGATGGTTATTTGTGTCGTTTGAGTTCAAAACTTAATTATGCATTTGTGTGGAAATCACTCAGATAAACTGGAGGAAATACAGTGGCGTCAAGACTCACGGATGAATCTGAAAAACGACAAAATGTTACATTGTGCGCACTGCAAGACTGTTTCCTAATAATATTATTATTGTTGTTATTATTATTATTATTATTATTATTGTTGTTGTTATTATTATTATTATGATTACCATAAAAGCAATATAAAAAATGTGTAGGTGTGTTTGCCCATATATTTGAATTACCAATTACGCCCACACAACTGTTGCGCCTCAGAGTTTAGAAGTCATGATTTGAAGGAAAAAAACAAAAACAAAACAAAAAAAAAACTGGAGAGGATACAATATCCTACTCTGTTGCCAAAATAAAAATAAAATTACATTAACCATTAACCATTAAGGCTGAATGTTAGCTTATTGTATTTACCTTAAAACTTTAACACACCAAAATTTAAGTCACTCCTCCACTTCTTCAGCATCAAGCTCCATAAACTCACTTTATGACGTTTTCTTTTTGTCCTGCTCTGTAGTTTTAATATACTTAGCCTTTTCAAATATTTTTTAAACATCCCATATCATGAAATAATTCTGTCTTTGCAACATGGCTGAACAAGGAATGTAGACTTTTGCTGAGAGTATTTACACAGATGATTACAGTTTATTAGGCTTGTGGATTTTCCTGAAAACTAGGCCTACATTAATAGCTGTTGCAAAGGTTTTTTTTTGTTGTTGTTGTTTTTAAAGTAATGCACATGATAGATTTTAAGTTTTTCGATTGACTTCCAAAATCTGGAGAAAAAATATATATATATTTTTCTATTTACAATTATGCAAAAAGTATTTTCTTTTTTATAATCTCAGAAAAAAATATTTTGTTGCCTGTCTTGATGAATTTTATAAATACACCATGTATTCTTCTGCTTAATTCTTCAATAAAAACACAATCAAACACATGTAGGTTAAGTTAAAAGAAAAGGATAGTGGATAAGCTGCAAGAAAAATTAAAACAAATGTTTAAATTCAAATAATAGCTGATGAACTTTTTAAAAAGAAGAAACAGGGGGATGACTTAATCCCACATCTATTTTTTTTGCATGCATCACTAAATAATTTTGACAGACTGAATTTAGGCCTGCATTTAAAGTACAGTATGTAATGTTCTTCTCACTATGAAAACAGAGTACATGTCCTGATGAGAGTCTCTCTGATGTTCACAGAAAACCTCAAGTTCTGATTTCTCAGCACAGAAAAGCATTTGAATTCAGACTCTGCCATTGTTGACTATAAAGTAGAACAACATATTTTGGTTCCAGTGTCCTCGTTTGGTACTTTTACTTGGCCAGGTTTATTATAGCACCCCCTAGATGCATTAAAGTTGCAGACCTCCTGGAAGTCTGCTCACATAAGTAGAGGGGAGCAGTTTTTGTAGGGAAAAGGAAAGAGGCAATTGCACCCCCACCCACCGCCTCCCTCGCCAGTTTGGGACTGTATGGTACCCATTTCCTAACTTTAACTCCTCATTATTCTACACTCACTATCTGGCCCCGGGCTTTTGTGATTCCTGTCTTACCCAAAACACAAACATCACTTACTTCATCAACAAATGGGCCTGTTGGCGTCAGGTTTTCATAAAATTCAAAGTTGATGGGCACACTGAGGCCAAATTAGATGTCTTGTTGTAGAAACGGAAAAGTCAAACAATTAGTTTGTGCACTAATAGGCTCAGTTATAAAGGGAAATGTAATTATGAGGCACATCAATAGCTGTTGTGTTTTCTAAGGACGTAGGTTAAATTAGGTGGGGAAAAACAAAATAATTTTCAGTTAGAAATTCTTAACCATGATGTTGGTGAAGTGTGAAGCTGAATAAGGCTCAATCTGCAGGGAGGAGGTAGGTTGTGCTCCATAAATAAGAGGCAACACTCAAACATGTTATAATGATGATTAACTTATTGCAATCATCTCTCCCACTGAATGCATACTGACAATTGATTATTCAGCTACTCAGCTTGAATCTAAAATGAGACCACATATGTACCTCTACACACACACACACACACACGCACACACACACACGCCACTATCTGTGCACATGGCACCTATAGTGGTTGTTGCCTTGCCAGAGCCCAGCTGGTGAAGTGAAACTGGAGCTCAGTCGGAATGCGAGCAGTGTTGTAAATTTTGGGTTAAAGTGCATTTTTGATTGGTTGCAGTGGTTCCTGGCTCACCCTCTTTCGTGCTGGGAGACAGCACCCTGGGATTCATAAATGAAATGCTGGTGGCGGGCCAGAAATGTATTCCATTGGCTTGTTGGTCCAGCTGGTTGAAATAACTTGGAGATGATTTATAATTACTAGCAGTGACAGAGTGAGACGGAAACATACTGCTGATGGAGAATGGACCAATTTAGGATGGGCCCGAAGCAGGCGTTTCTTTCTAGAAATGTCTGGTGATTAGACACACGTCAGCCGGCTGAGCTCACCAGCTCAGGACTGTTGTGCAGGAGTGTGATAGGAAACAAGGTTCGCTACGCCCCATGGGGCCTGTGTGTTTGTATACAGCTTGTTGTGTAGCTTACTTGCAATAGCAAAGAGTTTTTGTAAGACAAACTAAAGACATATGCTGCCAGGGTTAAGTTTTAAAGTGACATATCATGGTTTTGAAAAGGATAGTGTGTGGATAGTGGATAGTGAAGGGTAGCTGCTTGGCATCACTGGGTATCTCTTGGACGTTTCAGGATGTTTAATCAAAGAGGCACATTTATGCTGTATACCTTTGTGTTTTATTGATCATATCTTACTCTTAAGGTAAAGTTCTCCATGCAGTTTATTTAACTGAGCATTTCAGCCTTAAGCGTCTTAATGCTAAAGGTCAAATCGGTTTTATGTACCACTGCAGACATGCATGACAATAAAACACAGCAGTTTGGAAAGTAACAAAGTGCATTTACTCAACTAATTAAATACAATTTAAAGCTACTTGTACTCCAGAGTCCAGTGTACTCTTAAACGCCATTTATTGGCAGTGGTGCTGCCAAAGGGTGGCCAGGGGGGGCCACAGTGATACAATCGCTGGCCCCACCCCTATGAAAACTTTCTGGGTGCCCCACTGTTTATTGAACACTTAGCTAGTAGTTACTTTAGCAGCTTCAGTGGTTTGAATGAGCTTCCCTACAACATTGAATTGCTGCTTGAGCAAAGAAATAGGGAGTGCTGAACTGCATTAAGGCACTTGTGGTTAGTTATAAAAAATGAGGACCCTGATGAAGACTCTCTAGTGGAAACATGTTGGTTTATCAATGTATTGATAAATGATTATTAGTTACAGTAAGAGTGCCTTGATGCATTTTTGGGCTGCATGCCTGTACATGAGTGTATTTTGCTGTTAATACTTATGTACTTTTACTTAAGTAAAACTACACATGCAGCACCTTTTAATTGTAATAAAGTATATTCAAAAGTAGTGTCGCACTAAGGGGTGTAAATATGTCTTAACCACTGTACTACAGTGCCATGTGGTCTTTTTTCCTGTATTTGGATTCCTAAAAATCATTTGTTATTGTCTCAGGTTTCATACCAAGCTGCAGTTTTTTGCTTTGATCTCCCTCTCAACTCCTGGAATATTTCTCAGTGTTATTCATCTCCCCCCCCCTCAATTTGCTCCTGCACTCGTCTCCCTGTCTTCCCACACATGTTTTGGCCAGGAGGGTGGAGTGTGAGGATCGCACTGTTTATATTTGAATGGCAGTGTGCGATGAGCAATAGATGATGGTGTACAAAGCCCGCTGATCCCGAGGCTCGGGGAAACTCTCTGATGTGGTGGGACTTGAAAGCAAAGGGCAGCGGCTCGAGACCCAGAGTGATCCCTCACTATCATTAAATACTATCATCCAGGGGCTGGAGGGGGGGGGGGCAGAGATACAGGGACCCAGGCAGGGCAGCGGCTGGGCCAGGGAGACGAGGCGTGCGCTGGGGCCCCAGTGGGTGGTCTACAGCTATACCCCTACCCCACAACACCCCCTTTCTGACATACAAACTGGACTTTGGGAACCCACAGTCAGTGGACCATGCTATCTTCCAGGGTTAAATGTACATTTAGATGTTTCCATGCAACTTCCAGTGGCAGACATTTTTAGCCTCTAAATCCATGTCATGTGGTGAATGATATGTTGGCACTGATGGGATTGTTGTTGTGGTTTGTCCAGTCTTGGACACTTCCCTGCAGACCTCAAGTAGGCCTTTAATGAATGCATGCATGGGAAAATGTTTTGTTTAACCTACTTTTCCTCTGCACTGTGCTGAGATCTTTTTGCAAAGCTCTTTCACTGAATGTTAATGCCTCATTTACAAATCCAAACAGTATGCTAGTGTTGCGTGATAGCACTTGCACAATGACTTGACTTCACAACAACCAATACAATCCTACGCTTAGAAATAGAAATCAAAACAGAGCTATCAATAGAAAACAGCAAAGAGATTTTATTCCTCCCAGCCTGAGTTTTGGTAAAACTATTTGTACCTCAGATCCAAGTATGCAGCCCTAAAACCCCTTTACTACAAATAGTTTTATTTATGGTGGATTGTAAAATTTGCAAACGCCGAGTTTCCATCTGCAAGTCATCCACTCTTCAACAGCCTCCTTATCTAACCGAAGTGATACACTCAGCTGATACTGTCTGCATGGGGTCAGTAACTTCCATTAAATCATCTTGCATCTACAAGGTGCATGGTGGACAGTTGAAACTCACTTTTACAAAAATGTCTGCCCCTTCAAAAACCTATTGCACCATGAAATTAAATCAAGTTCAGCTGGAAATTTGACGACTATTGTATCATGTAGACTCTATGGTTCACCCTGCCCTGAGAAAGGACTTAGGTTTATGTCTGCTTAGGATGCCCCCACAGGGGCGTTGGTGGCTTAGTGGTAGAGCAGGCGCCCCATGTACAAGGCTGTTGCCGCAGCGGCCCAGGTTCGAATCCAGCCTGTGGCCCTTTGCTGCATGTCACTCCCTCTCTCTCTCTCCCCCTTTCACACTTGTCTGTCCTATCAATTAAAGGCTTAAAAATGCCCAAAAAATATCTTTAAAAAAAAAAAAAAAAAAAGGATGCCCCCACAGGTACAAGAGGTCAGGGCAATCCCTTGTCTCTTCTCATGCTGGCAGTGAAAGGCAGGTACAAAAACAACCTTAAGATAACAGATAAGAGGAATGCCTGTGGGACAGCGGAGAAGTGGGGGTGTGTGGGTGTAAAAAGGTGCAGGGAGTAAAGAGGAAGGGAAGAAAGTAAAGTCCCATTTTGCAATCTTTTAATGTAGCCGGATCTGATGAAAATAAAAACCATCAGATTTCCTCCAGGCCCATGACTATGACTCCCTGGTCCGTCAAATCAATTAGACTTAAGACCCGCGGATGAGAGGGCCTCAAAAGAGAAGTTCAAGGCTCAAGTTCAGCTGCGCGGACCGCGTCTTAATGTCGCCAAGCTATCCACGGGTAGTAGTCATCACTTGGCATAAACTAGGTTAGTCAGGTTAGAGGGGCAACATGTCGCCTGTCACCTAACTGGGACTAGTCACCTCCTCTGTGTGACTACTGGGGCAGAGTAATTGTAGTGTAGTGAGTTTTACTGTATCTGCAATGAGTTTGGAGTTACGTAACAAGTGATGTTTTGCTTCAGTTTTGGCTGGAGTGGAATCAGACCTTCTCTAAATGAGAAGAAAGGGGGATCAAAACAAAATAAGGGCGCACTTGGGCCAATTTTATTTGAAATATTTATGAAAGCAGTAAAACTTTAATTGCATTTTGTAGTGCTGTAAAAGTTTTACCTTTAGTCAAACGAGCAGTTTGCCCAAAACAGTACAGTAATGCAGGTTTTGGCTGAAAAAGTTCATCTTAATTTAATCTGTTGAGCCTCTGTGAGATTAATGAAGTAACCCAGGTAGCTGCCAAGCCTGTTTCTGATCTCTATTTCCTATGACGTCTGAATTTACAGGGGCGTATCACAAACTTCTACATAGGCATTGTTTTGGGGCCCCTACATTTACAGCTATTCATCCTAGTATCTTTGTGGCCTTTCGACACATAAGGACATACTCAGTCCCCCCTGTTCCTGTGCCCCTGTGATCCCCTTTAATCTTTGCTCATTATGCTCACCCATATCACGTTTAAGTTTGCATTTTGCACTTGGTGCACCTTATAAAGATGAGGTGATGTTAAGCATTCTCAGCATATCTTGTTCAGATCCCCCATCCACTCCAATAGCCAAAACTTTTCTAGAATGTTTAGATCTATGATTAATGTTATCTGACTTCACAGAAATACAGAGATTTATTTGATGGGATGTCTATAAGGCAATCACAGTGTTCCAAATAATTTAAAGTGGACTGCAGTTGAGCCACGCCCCCTTTTTTTAACAAGCGTGGCCAACCATGAGACAAGGCACATTTCAGTCTATTAATTATATTGTTTAAGTTCATAACTTGTGTTTAAACTGAGTTTAAAGTAAATTTGAGGTGTTATATTAGTTATTCATGTCATAAAATCATATGAAAGATTTATAGCTTTTCCTCAGGATTTTTTTTAAAATATCCATCCGAGAATCCTGAGTGCCACCAAAGTGTTTTTTTAATACTATTTTTAATACTGTTTTGTGAATATATTTCAGAATTTGAGGATATTTTGAATATTGATGACAGAGACAATAAAAATATATATGTGCATTGTCTTGATATGAATCAGCCATTTATTAAAAAAAATAAATAAATCCCTGTTTTTGGTTGAAAAAGGGTCTGTTAAGACAAGTAATTGTCATTTTTACTATTAGTGATTTCTGCGTTCAGATCCTCCGTCCATTAGAATGGACAGAAAAATAACACATAATAAAGTAGGTATAGAGTATACTAATCAGTGAATGTATTTATATATTTATTTTGCTAATGATGTATAAGTAAATGTAGAGTGGACATCCACCATTACATTTTTTTTTAATTGGGTTCTGAATGGGCAATTTGTTTTGTATGAACACATGACCAACAACCCTAACCTACAAATAAAGTTATGCATGCTACCAAAGAGAGATTTAAGGGGAAGTTTCAGGGTTTTTTTCCCCAATGCAAACTGCTCCACAAACCTAATGTTAGGCTGTGTATCTATTTCTGTCTCTCCCACAAATTTTATTTTTAGAAAGGGCTTTTTGTTGTGATGACATGTAGGCCTGACTAATATCTCACACCAGGCTCCCATTTTCTGTTTTTTTTCTAGATCATATTAAATTCGATGCACAAGTATCAGCCGAGGATCCACATCGTGAAGGCAGATGAGAATAACGGCTTTGGCTCCAAAAACACGGCCTTCTGCACTCACGTCTTCCCGGAGACGGCCTTCATTGCGGTCACGTCCTATCAGAACCATAAGGTAAGTCCTTTATGGGCTGCTTTTGGATTTTGCTTTGTGCTTTTTTTTATTGCAGTCTGTACCGAAGTAAATAACAACTTTAAATCCACGGCAAGATTTTTATGAGGCGATTTAAGTTTAACAGTGTTTTAAACTTTGCAAACAAGTAGCAAGAATACAAACAGAGAGCCATTTTGCAAAATAAAATTGCCAAAATGCAGAATTGTGCAGATGTTTTATTTTCCTTTCCAAATAAAATCATACATTCAAGAGTTTAGTTGAATTTTGCCTGTTTTGCGGAGCTTTAACGGGTCTGGAGAGAATTGAAAGGCGCTGTTTTCTCTGTGAGGTTAAAGCTAAAGCCTTGTCACTGTCAGCTGAAAACCTCTGATATCACATTGAGTCACTGACAGACGAGAGAAAACTTCAGATACCCGACTAGACGACGTCTGACCTCAGGAGACTTTTTTTCCAAGTTGCAGGCCTGCAGCGCTTTCTAGAGCCAGACAAGCTGCAGATAAACCGGATAAACCTCAGCAGGCTTCCCTATAAAAGCTAAAAACAAAAACAAAACGGCGCATAATTATGAGTTTAATTAATGATGACGCGTTTATGCCGGTTTTAGGGATCTAAATAAATAATAGGCTGCGTCGTAATGCAGCAAAGAGGTGTTACATTATAAACACTTGGAAAAAGTTTGTGCCAATTATTTATTTAAAATTTGATGTGGTGATTTTAAGCTAATTTGACAGTTGCAGAAAAACAGCAGGGACATTAAGTTCATTACCAGATTACTGGATTATCTCTAGATTGCTATTTATATATTTATTTTATTTGTATAAAATAGCCATTAGCGTGTTGGAGACATGCGCAACAAGTTTTTTAAAGTTCATAAAAACAGAAATGTTGATTTGAAAATTATTTTAATTAATAAAACACATTATATTGTAATATAATATGCTTAATAAAATTCATAATCGTTCCCTTCTATAATGTTTTCCCAGTGAGGTTTCTGTTCTGTTCTTGCAGTCAGTTGACGGTGCAATAACCTTAATGAATAATAAATTAAAATTGCTGCGGTGTTATTGCTTATGTGAGTGTTTAAAAGCTGAAAATCTGGAAGATTTCCTTGTTTTTTTTTTCTCCACACAACAATTTAGAAAAGGGTAGCCTATAATAACATTAAATTAGAGTTAAGTGAATGTGTGATTTCTTGAGGCCAGGCAGCCGCACACTTGTTTATCACTTCAGTTAGACTTGAGGCAGAAATAAAAACTCAATATTTACTCAGCAGAAATTTCTGAGGGGGGAAAAAAATCTTGGGAATACAGATATGTGTAAACAGCGTCTGTTTAACATCATTTAACCGTGTAGGCCCTATATGTTCTTAGTTTGGGGAATATGGGAGAGAGGGGCGAAAGCTCATAATGTCCCCGCAGCCAATCCCAAGTCTCCGCGCTTCTGGGAACAGGAAGCGCAAATGACCGACATGCTGTAGAAACCATTCATTATTTTCAAGCATGTTATTGGGGGGCTGAGATCGTAACCCCGGGGCTAATTATTGGGGCTTTCCAGACCTGCAGAAAAAAACAAGCATTTCTGATTTGCAGGCACTTTTTACCACAACTGTCTAATCAAACAGTCTGACATCTGCCAAAGCAATATGCGCTGCAGGCATGTGTCCAATTCACCTGTTAGACTCTCAGCTAATGAAAATGCTCAGAGTCTCTGGTTTCAAGTGTTTCCTGTCACTGCTGTAATTAAAGTATTTTCCCAAACTGAGTTTTCTAGACAAAAATGTTTTCCTGAAGAATAAAAAAAGAAAAATTAGAACTCCACAACTTGAGTTATATTTAATAAATTTAGGTTCAAATATCCAAAAGCATCTGGAAATATATTTATAAAAGCCTCAGTTATTTTAATGAGCATACTTTGGACACAGTAAATCTGCACAGTCTTTGAAGCAATGAATGAATTTTGCCCGATTGTCTTGAGTATACTCCCAAATTATTTTTAACAGTATTCTCTGCTCTGATTCTTTCCATCCTCTGAGCCCAAGTCAGGAAAACTCACATGTGTTTTGTAAAATATTTTATTTTCTTTCTCAGTAAAGTGAACTCAGGCTATCGCTTTGGTATGAGTAATTGTTTGCCTAGCTGCTTTGTTTTCTTGGAACGCCCACAAGGGGGTAAAAAGAGTGCAGACTCTGAAGTTTTTTTATGCTAAACTTTGAACAAAAAAAAAGATGAAACAATATATAAATGCCCTGCCAGGCTGTGTGTATTAACAAGAAGCTAGCGAAGTGTCACACGAGAGATTTTACAAGGTTTGGTGAGAGTGTCAGCCAGCGTGCAGACAAAACCTCCAGTCTTGTCAGAAAGCTGGAAGCACACAAGAGCTGCCAACTAATTACCTGCCAGAAACCACTGCTCATGAGAGGGATATCCCTGGATTGTGTTTAACCTCTTTGGGATTAACTCGCTTTTTTCTGTGCCTTTTTTTTTCCTGATTAATATTTACAAAGAGATTTTTACCAAAACATGAAGTCATGTAATAAATCACATTAGTTACGTTTGTCAAGCATGCGCCAAATATCTTTTAAGCCAAAGACTGTCAAATGTAACATTGTAAATTACTGAGACATGCTTTTATTGAATTGTTTAGCTTAGAGTCCCTAAAAGCATCTTAGGTTTCTGGAGAGGTGATCTATTATTTCATTCCCATTGGGTAACTTGTGAGCAGTCAGATGCATCCAAAAAAACTTCAGAGCTCGTCTGTATGAAAACATGTTGTAATACTGTCATCGAATGAGCCTCAAGCTGAGAAAGATTTGTGTTTTGTGAGGGTGTAGCAGATACTGACATGTTGCATTTTCTTGATTTATCCCTTCTATTTTGAGGGACAAAAAATGCTGATGCATGTGTGGGTTTTAATTAGGCCCATACAACTTTTTTTAAATGCTGCATAGCTGAAGATCTTGTAAGTGACATGACCAGCTCAACAACTGGGTTTCATTAGACAAGATGTTACTAATTAAGTGTTTTTGCTGTTTTAGATAACCCAGCTGAAAATTGAGAACAACCCCTTTGCAAAAGGCTTTCGTGGGAGTGATGACATGGAGCTGCACCGGATGTCCAGAATGCAAAGGTAGCTATAGAAAGTTTTAAATCTGTCTTTTTTTTATGCACTTTATATTATTCATGATGATTTTCTTTATTGATGGCCAGCTTTGATATGTGGAAACAATGACACAATCTGAATGATGTCAAATGAGCAGATAAATGTTGCAGGGATTACTGACATCCTGGTCACACTGTCACTTAACAAGCCCCACTTTAATCCTTCAATCACCCAAATGCAAGCCAGTTATGAGTGTTATTTTCAGTGAGTGTTATTTTCAGTGATGTAAGTGTAGTTCTTGATCCTCGGCCAGTTTTCATGCTGAAGACTTTTATGGCTGATCTGGCAGAACCTCTGAAACACGACAGCAACATCTCCCTTCCACACAGCAGGATGTTCCAACTGCTTATGTGTCTGCTGCATGTGTGTGTTGAACTGGTGGTATGGCTCAGTCCGGCAGCCAAGGCAATACAGGACCGCATTGCTCTCTTGCTATTATTCAGTCCAGATGAGGGATGGAGCATGCGTCCGTGCTGCGTGGAAAACACATTTTCAAAGGAGAAAATCTGGTTTTGAAACTCACGGCCCACTCGCTCCCCCCTTTTGGGCAGCAGATACAAACGTTGTGTGTATTCAAATGTAAAAAATCCCAAATCTGAAAAAAGGAAAAACTGGCTTTTCCATAAGGTGCTAAAATCCTACCTCCTACCCATAACCTTTATTCTGAGCCACAGCATAAAGGTCTTTGCAATTAGGCGTTTCAGATTAATGTCATGGTTTATGCTGTGGAGAAAAATCCCTGGAAATCCAGGGAGGGATTTCCATACTTTCAAGTACTGTTTAAAAATCGCACGCTTGATTGTATCAGACACACGTTAAGATACTTTAAGTAGGTGCATGCCACAATTTAATGCGACATTTTGAGTGAAATGCATTTCACCTTTCAAAACTTGTAAATGTATAGAGCATGGTGAGAGTCCAAACCACACCATCAATCTTACATGCCGTTGTCCAATCCTGCCGCGTACAGTAAGCTATGCACGTCTGCTCTTGGTTACAATGTTGAAGGGAGAGCTTATTGCAAAACCAGGTCACTGTTTCAACTGAGGGGATCCCTGAAATCAAAGAAGCAAAAGTAGCAAAATGATCTATTGACCGATCCTGTGGATTGATAGGAGTGAAATGCAGGCTGGGGTTTTCCTCAGAGTGTGTCACTGTGTGTCGTCAATGGTTGTGAATGTTGTTGATTGTCTGTATGGACTGCACAGGAATTAACTGTTGATGTTGTTTTCTAATAAAACTGTTTTACACTAATATTCTAGAGGGTCACCTGCAGATAATTACTAAAACCTGCATTTGTTTGTGTGTGTGCCTGCGCATAGTACCAAGGAGTATCCTGTAGTGCCTCGCAGCACAGTGCGCCAGAGGGTGGGTTCCAGCCAGAGCCCGTTCAGTGGCGAGGTCCAGGGCATGGCCACCCCGAGCGCCCTGAGCTCCCAGTACTCCCAGTGTGAGAACGGGGTCACAAGCACCTCACAGGACATGCTGCCTCAGTCTGGCTCCTACCCCCTGCCACATGAGCACGGCCAGGAGTACCACTGCATCAAGAGGAAAGGTAGGAGACAAACACAGCAGTCACTATCCATATCCATTGATGTTTACACAATGGTTCTATTACAATATGAGCTGCCTTTGCAAGCTGAGCCTTTTAATTAATTGGGTAAATACACAGAGTCAGCGGTTCTCAACCTTTTTCGTGTCAAGGACCCTTAAATTGTTGCACATTAGGTCACTGATTTCAATTTAATACGATTTCGCGTCAGTGACCTCCATCCGAAAACATTTGGGTTGTTAAATATGATTAAGACCAGAATATAGCTGTTAACTGCAGTTAATGAGCTAACCATGACAGAAGTGAAGCCCGTGATCAGAATAGTTAGTTAGTTTTTAACATTTGTAGAGGACACATATTAACCTAAGATGTCTGGTGGTCCCTCTCCAAACATTTTGAGCATCCATCATTTCATGTCCTGCATTCTGGTGCATTTCTATGCAGCAGTTTGTGCTTTTTGTGCATCAATTTATGGTGGAATTATCATGGGACTTCCTGCTTCAGCTGTGTATAGTTTCTTCATCTCCTTTCCATTTTATGCCAGATAACAGTCATTGCTTTTGAGGCTGAAAACAGTCTCCACCTTCTTTACCGTTGGCGTTGTTGCATCTATGAGTCTATGAGTCTTTAAGTCGTGTTCTGGCAGTTCATCAAAATAAAAGAACTATTTTTTTATTGGGGGTACAAATGCACATGTTCTAAATACTGAGAGGGATGTGCCCACTGCTATTACAGTTTATTATATATTAACAATTTCCCATTTTTTTGGGGACCTCCTGAAACTCAAGAACCCCTGATTTAGAAACACTGCTCTGAGTGATATGCAAAGAAAAATGTGTGTATTGTAATTTTCTCACTAATGAACCATATAACAGTAAACATTAGTAAGGGTCACATGTGTTATTTACAATCACCTCCTATATATATGGACACGTTTCATGTAGACTGTGGCCACGTTCACACAGATTTTATACAAAATTATGCTAAATGTGTATTTCTGTATTTTATTTTTTCAGGAACAGCACACATTAATTCAAATTAATTATAATATGAATATGCTTTTGCCCAAACTGACTAATTTTCATGTGCCGTCCGGTATCACACAGTATAAGTATGTCGTAACAAACACAAAACAATGTTTTATACAAGTAAAACACAGTTCAAATTTGGTATACAAGGTATATAAACTATGTGCATAAAAGGGACTATAATTATCCATGCAAAAAATATGTTACAAAATGTTTTAATATATTTTTAAAGCATCTAAATGTGCATTTTAACACTTGTATATTTGTTTTTCTTGATTACCTTTAAATTAGCAGAATAGTGGATTTTTTTTTTTTATTTTTTATTTTTTGGTGTCACTGAGACGTTAAACAGAATTTAAAAACAAATTATCATTTTAAAATGGTTCATTTTAGGTTAGTGACATAAGTTGTCTGCACACTGTTTACATGACTTAGGGATAACACTTCAGTAACACTCTGTAATTCTGTCTGCAGTGGAGGATGACTGTCACTCAGGTGAGCACAGCTATAAGAAGGCCTACCTGGAGAGCTCGTCCAGTGAGGAGGACCATTACTACCGTCCTGTTGGCTACGCCCAAAGCCTCGGCCTGGCCGGTGGGCCCTACCGCAGTGAATCCAGCCAGCGGCAGGCTTGTATGTATGCTAGCGCCTCGCAGGGTGCCGAGCCAGTTCCTAGTTTGGAGGACATCAGCTGCAACACTTGGGCCAGCGTTTCACCCTATGGGAGTTGCTCCGTCACCACCATGCAGCCAATGGACCGGCTGCCCTACCAGCACTTCTCTGCTCACTTCACCTCAGGGTCTCTGGTGTCCAGACTTGGCGGGGTCGGGGGCCACGCCTCTCCGCAGTTGGGCGACGGCCACCACGCTGCCATGTACCAGAGCTCCATGACCCACCAGACTCTGGGCCGCCAGTGCAGTCCTGGGGCTGGGATACAGTCGCCAGCAGCTGGCCTACAGGGAAACGAGTACCTCTATACACACGGCATACCACGTACACTTTCGCCACACCAGTACCACACTGTACATAGTGTCAGCATCATGCCAGAGTGGAACGAGAACAGCTAAAAGAGCTTTTTTTCCCACACTCAACAGAGAAAAAATTCAAAGGAAAAACAAAAAAAGGACCAAAATAAGGCAGGGTTTAGATGAATTTATATTTATATTTCTAGAAGATGTGTTGCTGATCATCTTAATAAGATCAGGGTTGGTTCACTGACAGCAGTGGATTTTTTTAAGATGGTGTTGAAGTAGGAAAGCAAGCATCTTATCACTTAACCTGTTGTGACAGCATCTGCACTTATAAGCAAACAGCATAAACATGAACAAAGAGGAGCTGGACCACAGCATACACAGAGACTGCTGCAGTGCAGACAAAGTGAATACAGTGGGAATCCAGACCCTGAACAGAAGAACAAAAAATGCTTCAGATGCTTTGCCAGCAGCCCCCATGTTGATGGGGTTCTTGTGCGGTGGTGTTTTTTGGATGTCAAATTACAAAACGCTTGTTTTGTATCCATGTCCCGAGTTTATATTGAAGAGAAAAAAAAGACGTTTGTCTTCTGTCACATTATCCTGAGGTTTCATTTTCTTTTAAGTTTTTGTAGCTAACACCTACTTTGTAGTCAAATTGCTATAAGTTAAAAAATGAATAAGCAGATGGGAGCTTTTGTTGTGGCTCTTTGGTGAATTTGCTTGCTCTTAAATCTGTCCTGTTGCTGGGTACATTTACATGAATGTCCAGGATTGAATCTTAATGCCATTATGAGAAACATGACAGTAAAAATCACAAGTAGGGCAGCCCTTCAATTAATTCATTTCTTCATGCACGGAAAATTTCGGGTGGACACCCTTCCTCAGCGTTCAAACTGGCAGTAGTGTCACAGAACACAGATGAGCTCTACAAGATGAAGCACAAGAATGTAGCCAATGACATTGTGACATCCCAGTTTTTGCCATCATATCCAAAATTTAATCAGCTACTTTTTACCTCTCAGTTTGCAAGGTGCACTGAATTAAAGTGCAGTGCAGGCATGCCGTGAAAACGTGACTCAAACCTTGAAAAACTTTCAGCTTTATTCATACTAGTGAGAGTTAATGGAGTGGAGAAAAAACTGATGTGAGTTATAATCCAAAGTGTAGAGGGCTTATTGCTGTCTTACAGGGATTGTTTTGGACCAAAAAAAGCTTAATTACACAAATTAATAGTGTAATTTTAAATTGGAACTATTCCCATTGGCACCAAAAATAAAATATGTCATGATTACCAGTTAATGAATCGGCATTGGTGAAGTAAGATTCAAAACACAGCACAAGCATCAAATGTGATTTCAACTCTAAATGTGTTTGTATAATAAAATATATTTTCCATGCCATTGTTTTAACATTTATAAACAAATCTGGTCTGAAAACAGGATACAGTAATGGATTCTAGCAAACTCTGTGCCTTCAAAGATAGTTTGTTGTTCTGCATTGTCCTGCTGCAAAACCTTGCCACAGTCTTTGCGTTGTGCATGTGTGTACCTTGTTACATTGGAAGAAGAATCTAAATTTTAATATTTATTTGGATGGTATGATATAACACATGCTCCACTGGGCAATTGGCTGTGACAATCTACAGCATTTCATTTCATAGTACAGTTTGACAAAGGTCTTTGCATCTAAATATTTTGCCCTCTCTCTGACATAACTGCCCTGCAAAGTTTGAAGGAGATTGCCTATCTTTGTGTAAGTTCTAGTTGTGTGTTTCATGCAGTCTCATGCTGTACTCAGTGAATGTTTGTGCTTTAAAATATTTTGTATTAATCCCCAAAATGGCACTTCTCTGACAATCAAACTAAATCAACATGTACCACATACAGTAGAATGTAAATTGCAAACAAAATTGCCTTGACACACATAATAAAGCAAGTCAGTTTCACCATACAGATGAGTGTATGTTAGAGGTGTGTTTTACATGTGGACAAAGGCAAATTTCTAAAATGCGTATAGTTGATGGAATGCTATTTGTCAATAGTATTTATTTTTCAACTCTGTAAATCAGCTTGCTCCTGCATAAAAGATAAATGGTCCCATTTCTTTCTTTTTTTATAGCCTGCTTCTTATGATTGTTTATAGGATTTTCTAATCATACTTATATAGAAATCAGGAGAATACTATACAGCTGTCAGAAAGTATCAAAATAAGATTGAAAAACATGGATAACTTTGTAAATAAACATGTACATAACAGAATACATGCAATAAATTTAAAACATTAAAGCAGCGTTCTTTTGTCTGTTTATGCTAAAGTCTGTCCATGCTTATCTGACTCCCAGCTGTATAGGCAAACTTTCTGTTGCTGCTGTCACACAGGTGGACACAGCGCTCTGCAGCCGCTCTCCTCTCACGTCTGCCTGGTCAGCACAAGCTAACACAACAGCAGCTGTTAAACCATCCAAAGAAACTCCGACTGACACTGAAACAGCTTGAGTCTGTCGTTAAACCTGTTAATAACTGTTAAGTAACATAAGCCATGTGATGCTAACAGCCCTGTCACTTTGTGGGTGTAGGTGGACTCTCACCAACTGTCCCCAGTGCAGAGCTCACTTTTCCTAGCAGTAGCCTCCTATGGTGGTGAATGAAATTATATAGGCTCCATTTTTATTTCCATATAAAGATCCAATCAGAAGTGGTCACTCGAGACACATGGAGATGCATTCTAACGCCAGGTGTCAACCGACAAACTTGAGCTGTCATCTTATGATCAGCTCACGCCAAGATGCATGTTAGTAAACAGACTCAGGGTTGCAGAAGTTACTGACATCTCACCGAAAAAGGAGTGAAAGTGAAAGGGTGCCATGTTTCTATCACTGCTGATCGAAGCTGGAGCCGATAAATATCTGTGACTACTGGCAGAGTCATTTGTCCGGGGAATAAATGGTAATTGTAACCTTTCCCACTAAAGACAAAAGCCAGATGTTAGTGGGTGTTAGTGGGAAAAGAGCTTTACTAACTCTGCTTTACTGACTCTACTGCTTGCCTCGCTGCACCTGTCAGGGCGGGACAAATCAAGTCTTTATCATTGTTATTTGTACCTGGGATCTCGCATAATCTTCAAATGGCTCCACCCACCTTCACACTGAGCAGAGGTCGAATCGGAATGACTGAAAACACCTGTGTGGATGTGCAGGGCCTTTAAACTGTGCTGTACGTTGTCTGTAAACCAAACATTATTTGCCATAGGACACAGACACCGTGAGATAGCATCAGATAAATGCACTTGCTGGTGGCAACTAATTACTGTATATTGTTCCCAGCATCCCTTAACCCTATAGATAATCCCAGGGATTAGATGTCTGCTGTCTGGACAAAGTTGTTTGCTAGCTCAGCCTTTTCCCCCCAGTTTTGTGTAAAAAAAAAAAAAAAAAAACTAGGTCTGTACAAACACTGTTTATAAGGTTGATAGTTTAGCAGCCAACTGTTTGTGGCAGTTATCACATCGTGACTGTTTCTGCGGCTTTTGTGGGCTTTTAATAAGCTTTTAACTAGGAAGTTATGTAGTGTGTATCACGGTTGAGTGGACATGGGCGCCCTCAGTCACCAGCGAGGGGAGGGTCTCCGCTAAAAGCTACTAATTGAGTCACTGACAATGATAATACAGTATATTGAGTTTAAAGAGTCTGTGTAAAGATGTCTTCATATATTTACCTTCAGTGGCAACAACTGCAACATGCTATCTAACGTAATGTTCATTTACCTCTATCAGCATCTTGTCACTGACTGAAGCCAAGTTATGTCCCTCTTTCTCTGGTGCCTGTTTTATTTAATCGTTTAGGAAGAGAGTGGAGGGTGGAGTGGAGATAACACATCCCACTTGAGTAAGACTCATAATTAGCCACTGATGCGACACACCTGGGGGGTGCTGGGAGTGCAACAGTGAAGATGTGTTGATTTGTAAAACAACAACAACCAGGCCATTTCATAGCAGATGTTTGCATGATAGGAAAAGCACAGGTGTAAATAATAAAATTTACAATGGCTGGATTCATTTAGGTGATTCAGTTTCAGGATGATGGTTTTGTGCACGCTGACTCACTGTCACACCACCATGGCTTTTTTTTGGGCAAACCATTCCTCTTTGGTGGAGTGCTTTAGTTAAATTGAAGTGGAGGGCGTAACACAGATAAAATTATTTTTACAAAAGTTCCTTCATCACAAATTTGTGATAAGTGTGAAGAATTTTAGACCAGGTTTTAACAATGAAATTCTTTATAGCATCATTATTGCCCAGTACTTTAAATTGTTATAATATATGCTATATACAGTAGCTTATTAGTATTAATAGTTTATTATTATTATTTGCAGTCTAAGTTCATTTATCTCAACTTAAATTCCTCTCACCCATGTTTAAAATAATTTATTTACTGGTGACAGAGTGAACTTTAAATATAACCCACGTGCCAGGAGGCAGTGATCATGTGACTATGTGCTGCAGGTTGTTGTGATGAGAGAAAAAGATAAAAGTCAGGAAACATTAGTATAGAGAGCAATGGAGTTTTCTTAGTAAAAAAGGTTGGGGTGATGGATGAGTAAAACAAACACAGGACTTTGACCCAACAGACCAAAGTTCATGTTCCGTGTGAAACCAAATATAAACATTGTTATTTTTGGTTATGTACCTTCATAACGACATGCTGTCACAGTAAAGTACACTGTCTTGTTATGTTGCATGTTACATTATGTCAATGCCCAACCATGATTCTTTCACTCTAAAAATGATTTATGGGGTTAGTGGATAACACTTAGAATAAAGACTTTTTTAGCATAAAAAATTACGTTTGTTACATTAATGTAATTTAGTCAGTTGACAACTTATTTTAAGAAGTTGTTCAAAATCCAAAACACTTTTGACATTTTTCAGTAGCGTGGAATAAAAATGAATACATTGGAATATAAATAACAAAATAATAATAATTTGACAACCACATAAATAATAAAGTATAAACATAAAATAATAATAATTTCACCACTACATATCACCACAACTTTTGGATCAATATTAAGTTGATTCAACTTAATTAAGTTTTTCAAGGTCAAAGCAAATCATGTTGGATGTACGTAACTATTTGAGTGTGTCACACTATACGAGACTCATAGCATTGGCTCAATAATGAACTACTTTTAAAAAATGCATGCAAATTGTTACATTAATTTTTTAATTGAGCTGAACCAGTGGACTCATCTGTACAGTGCAGCCTAAAATGGTTCATGGAGTAAGTGGATAACGCTGAAAATAAATATGCTTTTCAGCATGAAAATTATGTTTGTAACATTTATTGTGTTTTCGTCAGCTGACAACTTGGATGAATATTATGCTGATTTAAATGTTAAATTCAAAGTTTTCAAAGTCAAAGCAAGTCATGTTGGTTGTACTAAACTAAGTGAATTCATCAGATTATACAAGACTCATAGGACCTACTCTATAAGGCCAAAGTTGGAACTACTTAAAAAAGATGCATACAAATTGTTATCTTAATTTTTTTTAAGTTGAACCTATGGATTCCTTTACAGAGTGTAACCTAACCAGTAGGGGTGCTAATCATATAAATTATGTGCGTCACTTTTCAATCATATGAATCATTGTATTAGGATACAGACAGGTTAAGAAAAACAGGTCACATATGAAACTGAAACATTTACAGGAAATTAGAAAATGACAAATCCTGCACTGTCCATTTCCCTTCCCCCATCCCTTGACCCTCACAGTCTCTTGCTTTCTCTCCTATTTGTCTTTCACTGTCTCTACCCATCCCTCTGCCTCTTCATCTCCTTTCCTCCCCGTGATCCTGCTCCCAATCCCTCCAACCTCCCCTCCACTCTCTAGTGACCTAGACTCCCAGCCTCCTTTGATGTGAGCGATGTGACCCCTGCGCTCCAGATGCCCCTACACCGCCAGTCTTATCCTCTCCGAGAGCCGGCACAGCCCACAGAGAGGGCCAGTCATTAACCCCGCACAACCCGGGCCTCCCCTCCACTGCTTAAACACATGATGTATCACAACACCCACCCCCATGCATCCCCCTCAGATTCACCCAAACATGCATGTGTGGGCGAGGGCCGATGATGCAATAGGCTCTTTAAACATTTAAAGAACGGGTCAGCTTTTCAAAGGGAGGAGCTGGAACCTTTGGCCACTGCTTCAGTTATCATGGTCAGTGGTTGAAAGTCTGGTGATATGTCATATGGAAACAAATGAATGTCTAATGAATGGAAAGCCTGGATGATAAATGAAACTTCACACTGGTACATCGCTGGTTTATTTGGATTATGAGTGTATATCTTTGCCATACCTGTGCTGATAGGGTTAGATAGGATGGAAAAAACAATCCTTTTATCTGCTATTGATGGAATATGATGAAATGCAGCAACAATCTTAGGAGAACTGTTTATTAAAATATGTTGACACTTAAATGAGTACAATCACATTGGAACAGCACTGAATTCCTCATAACTACATCAAGTATCTTTCAGTAAACCCTACATCTTTTTGTTACTTCAGCAGAGAGAAAATTAAAACAAGTCATCTCAGAGTAATGATGAGTCATGGCCTTAGTCAACCTTAAATCTGAAACCTAAACAAATCATAGTCTGGGTGCCCCGCATGACAAAGGAGAAGAGTGCAAGAACAAGAGCATTCCTAGGGGTAGAAAAACGAGGGAGGGGATTACTTTATTAAGATGTACTGAAACACAGATCACCACAGATGGATGAGCGCCTTGCACAAAGAGGGTTTTCAGAGAATCAAATCCATCTCGTGCAGGAGTCACAAACATCTGTTTGAAAAGTCAAACTGTTACAACTTTGGGTCTTTCATTAGAAGCTGGGAGCCTCCTTTTGAAAACCTTTGGACAACAAGCTAAGACATCAATGTCAGAGGGCTCTGTCTAAGCTTAAAAAGACAAAGAGAGAAAGAGACAAAGAGGTGAGTTCTCCTAATAACCACAGGGCTGTGCTTCTTCATGGAACTCTAATAAAGAGGCTCCAACCTGAGCCTCAATCGACAGAGCATCTGGAACATCCACGTAAGGAGGCAAATGCTAATATTGCTCTTGCTGGCAGATAAAATAAAGTCTAGCACACTTTTCTTGGCACATTTCCAGGGCATATGTTTGATGCTTGGTTTGAGACTTCTGGTGAGATGGCAGTGGGGGTCAGTCTGGAATTAGGAGAGCCCTCCATCAGATAACACATTTTCTGGTTCATGTAAAGATGTCCGGCATATCAACGGAGACATGCATCACAGTGATGGGAAATCTGCATCTGTGCACGGCGGCCAGTCTTTGCCTCCGCAACCAGCCGAGACAAGTCCTGGGATGGGAGCGCTGAAATGGGAGCACAGACCCTTCCATCTCCCTCCATTCAGTCTTTCAGCACCACTCCTGGCCAGAGGCCTGGGAGAGAGTGGGAGGAGAAGGGGGAGGGCAGGGAGCGTCCTCCGAGAAAGGCAGATGGGGATGGTGCAGCAGTGATAGGGTGAGAACCAGAAAGTGTGTTGGAGGTACAAAGTAGTGTAAAATGTGTTAAGCCACATCTACACGGTAGCAGGGAACATTTAACTCAAACTGCTGGCTGTGTGATTTTGCACATAAGTACATTTAAACAACCATCTGCCAATAAATAACAAGCTGCAACAGTTAAGCTTTAACCTGTCATAGTGCAATAACTGCACTGTTATAGATACATATATATATATATATATATATATATATTTACTTAAATTTACTTAATTGTTTAACTATATTAAAATAGGATATAGGCCTATATCATTCTTGATATAAATGAAAATACTGGTATATTTGATATTGAAAATATTGATATGTTGTTAATAATAGGGTGCAAATGATCCAGCACCCCTTAAATCATTTTTGTTTCTTTCCACTCTTCTTTCAATACATTGCAATTACAGAGCAGTTCAAACAAGTTTTGGGATTTTCCCCTCCATCGATGGGGAAATAAACACAGGATGGATGACAGATTAAACAGATTATTTTAGTGGTCATACAAGTTGAGACTTATTTCCTATCATTTTATCATGTCACTACACTCAAAATACAAATGTAGAGAGGTGGTGAGAGAGTCTGTAACCATCACTCATTTGCCAAAAAAAGGGACACTTTGCGCAATAAACAAAGGTAATGCTGACTTTGACTAATAGTTTTATTACTATTTAAATTTTCTATAGTTATCTCATTAATATCGTTATTGCATTAATATCATTATTGTGAAATTTTTTGGCCACAATAATCATGTAATGAAAATCTGATATCGTGCCAGTTCTTAGATAATATTTATTTCCAATAGGACATTGCAATATCCATCTTTATACTGACGATACCATATTGTATGCCTTACTGTAAACCTGCCCTTCTCTAGGTTACAGTCTGGTTTTGATGACCACAGTACATCAAAATGTCTAAATGTTCCCATTTCACAAGAGCATGAGCCACTTATATTCCTACTCTGATCCACACTCATGGTTTAGGAACTTGGTTAGATGGAACACTGCACTCAAAACCTTAAAGTTAGAGAAAAGTTTGTTTCTCCTCTTATAACTAAAAAACATTACATTTCACAATTGCATGTACACATAAATTAGATTATGGAGATATCACATATGTTTATGCTGCTTCCATTACTCTTTAACCACTGGAAGTCATTTAATGTAATGCCATTTGATTCATTTGTCAAGAAAACTCATTACTGTGAGTTCTATGGAAAGGTTGGATAGTCACCACTAATATGAAGAAGGCATCAGCATTCCTGTGTTTCTACTGCCTGTATAACACCCTTAGTGAAATTCAAAATGAACAGCCACAACACCAGACCTTCGCATAGGTTAGCTTTAAAAGTAGAACCTGGGTAGAAGTGGTGTCCAGTACTATGCACCTTAGTACTGGACTGGACTGAAAAACAAATAAAAACTTAGAGACATTCATTCCTTGGAGGTACAGTTATTGTCAATGAAATATTTGCTATTGTTTTGATAAGTGATCTTAAGTGATTGTTTTAATAAGTGTTCCTGATGTTAATGATCAAGATCCCCAGATAAATAAAGCATAATTAGCAAACTAACTACATAGCAGAGAGGACCAGCACATTAGAAAACTGATATGAAGACGAAAATGAAAGAAGCGTTTAAGAGTCTCAGTGCATTTTCATCTGACAAGAAACAGATTATGGTACTGGTGAGAAAAATTGTTTTTATCATGTAAAAGAATATTGAGAAACCCAGTGTGACTCTGGGCCAAATCGATTTACAGTAACTGATGAGAGGTCTCTCTATGACAGGTAAATTATGACTGTGCAACATTTCTTATCCCAAAAGCCAGTTCAGTTGGGTGAAATATGGTGCTCTACCAACCACGCTATCCAGTTTAGTGCAAAGAACACACATCTATTCATCAATTACACAATGACATCTTGGTGGAGACTCTTTTTAATCACAGCCTGCAATTAATCAGGATTTAACATTATGTTTTCATCAAACAAAAAGGGTTCACTGTCCTGCACTGACAGGCCATTTTTAACCAAAAGGCTGCGCTCAACTTCAGCTCTCCATGGAAGATAACCAAGAGCGAGTGAAATTATAGCATTTGCTCAGTAAAGCCATCATATCAGATTTGAATGAATGGTTAACATTGCAGAAGTCTCATCCATCCTTGTCATGGTAAGACCGGGCAAAGTAGACCATAAGTGTTTCAATGTCAAAGCTGGGCCCAGCTGGAAAATGGCCTCCAGCTGTCTCATTATTAGAGCTGATAAGGCACCATGGCCAGGCTCCCTCCAGTTCTCGCTCAATCCGTGGGAATTACAGGTACAGACTGAAGGTACCGGTGAGTAGAAAACAACCCTTTCTCTCATCCACCTGGGTAGTAGTTTCTCCATATGGAACGCATTTAGACTTGTGTCAGTCCTCTGAGATCTTGAGCATGCTGGTCTGTTTCAATCTAAACATCTCTATATGCTTTGTTCTGGACAGATCTTAATGTATTTGCTCTGTTTCACAGATTGTTCAAATCTGCTCTAACCCATGTTTTGCTTAGTAATATATGGTCTTTCAATGTTTTATATATGTATAATCTTTTCTTTTTCTGTAGACCATGGAGGTAATAAAAAGTAGAAATGAAAAGATCCCAATAAGCATTGAAAGGTAAATGACAGATGTTTGAACGTCCAATCAAGACGTCCCGTTATGGTTCAAAAATAGTTCAGAAATGAAAGTTGTCCAGGCGTCCCCCCCATATTACCTAGATGTCAATTGGACGTCCTTCCTGAGTGTCCTAGCAATGTCTAAGTATGATGTACATGACCAAATACTAGATAAACATTGACACACATAGGGCTCAAACCCCACCCTCCCAGGTGAGAGCCCTGCTCTTTATCCACTCATCAACTATTGGCTTGTATAGACTTTGTCACTTTTAATACTGTCACCCTACTTTCTAGCAAAACATCCTAAATTCCCATATACAACCAAAGACAGATTGAATTAAGATTTTTGGCTCTGGCAAACACCACAGATTTAAAAGGATCAGACAGCAGCATAATTTACATGTAGATATACATAAAAGGCAATAATGTGTTTTTAATTAAAAAGCCATTGAGTAATGCTAGTCTTTAGACATGTGGCTGTATGCTGCAGCCATCTGATCACAATCATTTCACAACCAAACAAATAAATTGTCAATAAAATTATGTTGTATTAAAGAAGACTTAGGGCTGCTGTGAAACTGCGCCTACTTAGGGCAACAAAAAAGTTAACCTTAGGTGCATCGGAACAATAGACGACTAAGAATGGACGGCAGAGGAGGTACCTGCACACCAATGCATCTGGGCTGGACAGCCACAAAAAACGCTCACTGACGATAGACAAGGACCCAAACATTTACTGCTGTTATTCGCTTTTTTATTGGGGGGTTTTTTTTGTACTTTGAGCAGCCCTCTGTTTTGTGCATGGATGAACTGGCTTTATTTTAGCACTGATCTCAGCCTGTGAACCATTTTTGTGGCTGTTCAGCCAGTTGTACTGGTGTGCAGGTACCTCCTCTGCCGTCCTTTCTTGGTATAAAAAAAAAGATACATGCATTTTGCTTTGTCATGGCAATATCACAACAATGTGCTCAATATTTCCTGGTTTGGGTCTGACTGGACCATTATTGGATGTGCGAACAATGTCACCATCTGACTGTCTGCCTCATAAACACCTTGTAGTTTTTGGCATCCGACACCATTTTTGTCAACGGGCATCACCTTTCAACCAATATTTGCAGGCGATAAACAAGTAAACAGATGTTAGACAACACTGTGTAAAATTGTTTCAGTTTATTAAAAACATTTAAATACAGCACTCTTGGCACTGTTACTTTGGCTGTTTCTTTGTTAATTTAGACATGACAGATGGAAATGGTCAAATTATAAATGTTAAAATTAATTGGAAATTTTTGCTAAACAAGGTCACAGGAACACTGATCACACCTAATCTGATACCAGAGGGCATAAATAATCTCATCATACAAAGCTGCTGATTGTGCAGCACTGTGACAAGAGCACACCATGCCCTTGTGCAAAAACCGTGCTGCATATTAAGAACCAGCTATGGGATATCTCAGCCGTGACTGCAGCCATGACTCTGTAGGAATACTCAGCAGGGAGCTCTGTAACTGCTGGGGGATCAATACCATGCCTACAGAGTAACTGAACCCAAGGGTAGCGAGGCAACAACCCTGCCTGACCCCTCTGTGCTTTCAGAGACAGTGTGCCAACACAGCAGGTCAATATGTCTAGAAGCAACAGTATGGGGCCATCACATTTTGGGACAGTAAGTTGACTTATCATGCGTGCCACAGCCAGACTTGTGAAAATGGTGCATTCAAATAATGTTTTATGAAAGGTTTGAAAATGCTGTAGCATGTGCTTTAATAACATTAGTTATCAAGATATTTAATCTACTTTGATTACTGATTTCTGCATTTTTTTTTTTTTTTTACAATAAAACGGTATTGATCTAAATGCATCAAGTCAATTATGTTGTCTTTCATACTGTGAACACTGTAACTATTACATTACAAGGTGACAGGAGTGGATGAGCCTCTTGTGGGATTACTACAATTTTTCTTTGAAACATAAAAAGAGCTGACTTGAGAGGAGAATATCAGAGATATTGGCTCCTTCTATTAACACCAGTCCCAAATCAATAAATGCTTTTCTCCAGAGGCCTTCTGAGATGTTTGTGGCAAGGTATTGATCTCCCTAAATGCAGGTGTCTGCATGTTGCTCTTGGAGAGACACTGTGGCCTCCGTGTGTGCCAGTTTACTACCCAACCCCCTCCCCCCCATTCTCTCTGCTCTTTGCTTTCACTCCCCGTCTCTTTCTTCTGCCACCCGGGCTAAGCAGCCAGCATAGCACCTCCACAGAGGCCGATGTGTGACTTGATGCCATCAATAAAACCCTCATCTGAGATGGACTTCCATCACGCCCCGCACAGTTAGTCAGGCCCTCTGCGATAAATCACCTTGATAGAGGCAGGCCCTCGAGGAGACAAACACTCAATATCTCACCAGTAGGTTTTCTCAAATCCATACCAGTTCATGTTTCTGCTTTTTTTTTTCCTGCTCTGTGCTCGAGGTCTTTAGGGTTCTGGGTTAGTCAGCAACAGCACTCACCAGATCAAGGCATTGTGGGTTCAAAAGTAATAAGTTGTGAAGTGAGCAGTGGATGAATGAGAGGGAAAAGTCAGGCAGAGAAGACAGCAAAGACTTCCTTCCATTTCTTCCCTCTCTGTTTGTCCTACTATCTTTAGTTAGCATAATCAACACCCCTTTTAGTTAATTCATGTGGATATAGGTATATCTCTATTGTATTTCATGGTTGTACATGGTTGCCAATTTACTGCAATAAAAGTATAAAAATAATAATGATAAACAAGAAAACTTGACTTATAAGAGCTGTTGCAAAAGATGTTTTTAGGAAGTGAATCAAATGATCAGGGCTGTGCATTTAGTGTGCTGTGAAATTTTGAGCCAAGATGTTATAAAGCTGAGGGTAAAGGTGCATTATGGGGAAAATGAGGACTGCAGATCACCAAGCTTTTTGTGTCTGTGAATCAGCTGTTCTGTTTTTATCTTATCCCTGACAGGTTGTTTGGTTTTTGTAACAGCTTATTATCTACGCATGTGAAAAAGGTCACACTTTTGTAAATGTGTGTGTGTGTGTGTGTGTGTGTGTGTGTGTGTGTGTGTGTGTGTGTGTGTGTGAGAGAGAGAGAGAGGGAGAGAGAGGCTGTGATATCATGCTGGTGGTCTTTTTCTTTCTCGCACTTGAAAAACAAACTGGCCCTTCGACAAAATAAATCCTTTATAAAGGACTTTTCCACTTTTACAAGATTAAGCATCAAGATGCCACTTAAGCAGACTGTGTAACCTTTGGTCTTCTGTGAGAGGATTTAGTAGGCTATCAATTGCAAAAGCATGAAAAAAGATTTTTATGGCCTGTGAGGAACATACTCAGTAACATTGAGTAAAAGCCCCTTTTACACAGCAAGGCAGGAATGTCATGCTGTTGTTCCACCTTGCCATTCTTTATAAACCATTGCAGGATGGCAGAATAAGCTGGCAATGGAGGTAGTAACAGCACTGAAACAATGTCTGTGTAAAAGGGACAGCCAGCAGGGCAGGACCATGGACAGGATGGGTATGACATTGTGATGCAACCCACTGCCAGGAGATTTAAAAAGCGGCTAATATCAGTTAGCAGCTAACTCAAAGAAGAAGAACAGCAGCCGAAAAAGGCCACAAATTGGGAAAATTATGAGGTTCAGGAGCTCCTTAACGTCTGAGATAGAACAAGTTCAATTCAGTTCAGTTCAACAGAACTTTATTTATCCTGAAGGAAATTCTTGTGCCAGATAATGCTTCAAATTACAGCAACACTAAGTATAGTAACCACAATTTAATCTCCACAACCAGTAACAACCAGACAACCAGTGGGTTCCCTGGTCATGGTCATTCACTGGGCCCAGTTTAGAAAGAATATAGCATTAGATATCTGGTAAAACATACAAATATACAAGATAAGAAGTGTTTTCAAGGAGCAAAAGCAAAACCAGTGCCTAATAGAGTAACAAAAGGAGTAAGATAAGTACAAGAGTTACTAAAAACTAAACTAAAATGGTAGATGATATCACACCCATCACGTGTCTTTTGCTTCCGGGATGCCAGCATGCTATCTAAACTCACGCACTTTGTTCTGTGTAAAAATGAAAAAGGTGGCTTCGTAGCAGCCATACAGCATGATTTCTGTGTCAAAGGCGCTATAGACATAAATCGAACTGAGAACAAGTCTGGACCTCTTTTATAGTCAGTAGAATTAATTTGCATGTTAAAAGCATTGGTTAACAATGTGAAACAAACACTTGACAGTTGACAGTAACAGTATGGAAGACACCCCACAGTCCCATATCTTAACAGAGCGCCCTATCAAGATGGATGGGTCTGAAAGGACACTAAACGGCTAACCTGACTGATAGGACAACAGACAGACACCAGCCATGATAGCCAAGTCTTTAAGTGCTGCACACAAACATAACTATAATCTCCAGGTGTCATTTGGATTATACTAGTCTGGTCTTGGTGATACATGAGCCACAAGTTTTCACGCCACAAGTGACCAAAGAAGTAACCAATGAGGTCTTCTGGAAGACAAGAAAAATTAGGTGCTGCATAGAATCTGGTGATTTGTGCCATTAAAGTCTGTGAAAAGGTATGATGTTACAGAAATTCCCATCATAGTCACTGCTATGTCTATGTATATCCTTGCTGGTGTAGTTTAAACAATCGTTTTTTTTCTCTCCTTCTAAGATCCAGACTGTAGGTAACCTACTTCTGCAGTGTTTGGGCTCTCAGGGAGAGAGCTGCTGCACCCGGCATTGGTCCAGAATGTAGCTGAGATGGATGAGTGTATGACAGCGCTCTCCCTTTGCTCTTTCTATGGGAGGCTCGCACGGAGCCACGCAGTGTGTGTGTGTGCGTGTGTGTGTGTGTACTGGCTGTATAAACTCACCCAGAGGGACCTCAGGCCTGTGGGAGATAAAGACCTCTCCTAAAATGTAAACACTCTCTGAAGTGGCGAGCGGGGCAGCTGTAGTTGCACACACACACATTTAGAGAAATGCAAGCCCAAGGTCAAGGTTAAGCGGTACACTCTTTCAAAGCTCACTTTCCCTCTTGACCCTCCGTCTCCGTCATTGGATCTGCTCTGGAGTTTGGGTGCTGAGACATGGGACGTCTTGACAAAAGAAAAACAGTGGGAATGTGCAGAGAGACGGTGTTACAGAGCAGAGGTACTGCTGGCAAGTTTGACAAAAAAAACCTCCCACCAGCACTTAAAGTGAAAAACATAAAAGTAACGTGAAAAACATAAAAGTAACAAGTTTCTGGAGCTTTAAAGCTAATTAAGATGTATTTTAAGTGCATTGGCTAAAGTGAAGAAATGTGGGGCGTCCGTCATATAACTGCTGTGAATTAAATTAATTGGCAGTGAAATTGTTTGGAGACAGATGGAGCAAATCAAATCATGCAAATTATCTACAAGTGATCAAGTTTATTTTAAAAACTGTTTCCAATAATATTACAATAGAATCATGATCATTCAAACAAAAATTTCCACAGCCTGTATTAAAGTACAAACTATGTGCAAGGTACAGTATAGTATAGTTAGCATTTGCAGTGCAGAGCATGTGGACTTAAATCAAAAAAGGTGAACTTTGGGGACTGCATTGAACAACAGCAAAATTATGTCAAAACATCTGTTTGCAAACACTCAAACAACTCCTGAAGTGGCCTGTAATCCAAGTCTTATTTATCCAGTCCTATCCCCAGTGCTTCCCAAACACATACATTTTTGCTAAAAACATAACGATATAAAACATTTCTGCCTACAAGTAGCGTGCCCTGAATGTGCCTGAGCACCCGCGTGCATATGAGCTCCGCTAGAGCAGAGTTCAAACACATACCAGGCCAGGCACGCTGCTCGGCTGTGCATGAGACTTTACTGAAGTATTTTAAATTGTTGTGTTTCAGCAAAAATGCATGTGTTTGGGAAGTCCTGAGCATACAGCTAGATAAATGAGATCTGCATTACAATGCACAAGTTTGTAAATGGATGTTTAAATCTAATTTTGCTGTTGTTCAACGTGGTCCCCAGTGACTTCAATTCATTAGGAATGTTGGCCTTTTTTTGGATTCTCCCTTCACTATGGAGGCATGCGAGAAAATCAAAGTGCTCCCCACAAATTCAAAGTAACACATGGTGAGTAAATGATATACAGTTGTTCATTTTGCAGGTGAAGTATTCCTTTAAGTGAGGAAAAATGTCAGGGAACATAAGTTTGATTGGAGTAGTTCATAGCAACGTGATAAAATAAACAGATCAGGATCTAAATGAATGACCACAGATTAAAGCCAAAATTCTCCCAAAACACTGCAGAGAAAAAAATAACATTACAGTTTCAGTAATAACCATTATCTCTTTTTTCCGTACTCCCATTTGTATTTCAATGAAAAATCTGGCAGAAAGGTCAAAATATTATGCATGGTCAGTTTCTTCATTCTGTAACGCTCATCTTTTTCTTTTCTCTCTCTACATCTGACATCTAAGTGCATGTATAATAGTATAGGACAGAATGATAGGAAGGATTTGAATGTTTTGAAATCATTACTTTGCATTAAACCAAAATGAATTTAGTAACCGTGGAAAAGTAAATCACAGTGTACAATGTCTGAATACAAAGGTCTCCAAAACTCATGTACAGATATACACAATACCACTCACTCCAGTGCTGTGTAGGTGTGCTATTACCAGGGTGATGTTTGTGTACACAGAATAACACACTTAACAAGTACTTAACAAAGTACCTTCTGCTCAGCGAGAGTGCTGTGAAAAATGAGAGTGGGCTGGCAGGAACTGCTGGTAATCTTTGCTTGAGTCCATCTTTATTATCTTGGTCAATGGACAGAAGTGGATCCTGAGGTAAAAATACCCGAGCCTGCTTCTCATCAATGTGATGCTCTTATCTGACATTTGAAATACATTCAGCAGGATGAGCGAGTGCATGATGTATGGAGCCGCAGTGGAGATTTGTCTACTGCATTATGGTGGATAGAAATATTTCAAAGGCCCTTTGTAGTTTAACTTTTCTAATTTATTCGTTAATTTGTCTGATGAAATACATGTTATAATCACTCAAACTGACACTAAATTATAGATACAATTTCTCAAAATCTTTAGTAGAAAAACAACAGAGAAGAATTTGCACCAAATGTTGTGTACTATTTGTACTCATCTTCAAATCCCACAGTTTAAAAGTTGCATTTTTAGAATGTTATGAATATTTTTATAGTGAGTTTCATTTACTGTGACATCCTGCTTGACTCAAGATCAGAAAGAGAACAATGAAAAGTGAAGACAGAAGTGAAACTGTGACATGAAAAGAACAATGAAAAGTTTTCAGTTCCAGGAAATTTCAAGCTATAAACAATTTAATCAATTTTACATTTTCTAAAATGCTTTCCATACACATCTCTCTGAAGGTAACCCTTTTGAAGGCGGTAAAGCTAATGTGATGAGGGTAATTTAAAGTTTACGTCAATCTTGGAACCTAGCGACTATCAATCTGACGATAATGAGGCTCTGGAGGTGAGGGCCAATATGTTGGGCTGATCTGGTGTAGCCAGTGGAGTTGTTTTTTGTGCCCCAGTCACTTTGGCTAATCTATATACACAGATATCTTTATATGAATGCAGATAGATTAAGAAGAAAATCATTATATTAAAAAGAAAAACTTTTTGTTGATGTTTTTGACTTTCATGTGCAGTGAAACCTATAATAAAAAGAAATGTGGCTTGTACTTGAAGTTTATTTTTGTGACTTACAAAAAAGGGTTACTAGGGAACTGTGTCCATCTATGAAGCAACAGATATCAATCCAGCACAAGGGGGAGGCAAGGGGAAACATTAGCTGTGTTTCAGAACAACAAGGTGAGAAATTGCAGCTCACAGTCTACAATAGTTCCACTCTAGTGAGCTATTGATTTTGTTCCCAGTTTTTCTCTGGCCCTGGACACTCAGAAGCCTTTGGTGGCACTCTTTCATTCTCCTCTGGGACACGGGATGAAAGGACGCCGCCACCGAACAAGTAACTTAAATGTGTTGTGAATCATTCAGGGAAACACGTCCAGAGATGGATGTCCTTTTTTAAAATGGAGACAATAGCCCTCTTTGTTTGCTGCTGCATGCCTAAGCTGCTCAGGGATGCAAACACTTGCTTTGAGTTGGTCAAGTGCAAAGAGGAGGAGACAAGGACCTGAAAACAAATAGGTCTGGGATGAGGAAAATGAAAAATGCAGTAAGTGCACCTTGTATATCTGCACACACATCAGGAAGAGTGTCAGTGACATGAGAAGAGAAGTAAGGATGGAGGACAGAGGGAACAAAGATCAGCCACGTCACACAGAGAAGGACTAAAGCAACCAACATGTCACTACACAAAAAGACGCACTTAAGCTGCCTGAATGTTGAAGTGTTACAAAGTTTTAGGAACGTATATAAGTTAGAAGTTTATATATATATACTGTATATAGTAAAAAAAAAAAAATCTCATTAACATGCAATAGTATGCAATAAGGCAGTTGGTGCAGGGTTTCGATCACGTATTGCTGTTCAGCCCAGACACCAGAAAAAAATGTTGTCATCGTATGTTTCTGATAACTGTGGATACCTTAAATTTGTAAATTTCTTGCAAATCATATCAAAATTTCTAAATCTAGGTATTTGTAATTACATATGAGTTGACTGTGTCATTGGTGGAGGGGAGGTGGAATGGATGGTGTGACACTTAGGCAAGACAGCTACCAACCAAACAAAACCAGTTGTTTTGGAGATGTTTTTAGCAAGACATTGGCGGCATTTCCAGCCATGATTCTGCCATGAAAAGCATGTGTTTTAAGCCAAAACCTGATCTTTTCCAAACCATAACCAAGGTTTTTTTTGGCCTAAACATAACCACACATTAACCACAGCTGAAATATAAAGTAAGGTAAAGTTTCAACATATCCGCTACATAATAACGGACAAATGTTACAAATATTATTTGTATATATATTTATTCTGGCGATTGAAGCCATGTTTACACGAAAAAGATCCGAAAATGGAATCCTTTCTCATTTTCGCTTTGAAAAAAGTTCCGCGTTCAAGCAAAAACGTTTTGACAACAATCGCCGAGCACACAGATCTGCAAAAATAACCAAAAAGTTGCTACAGTAAATCTACGCTTTGCTGGAGAAGCGTTGATAAATTCAAGAAGGTGAGCAGCACAAACAGTTTAGGAGTCCACCATTGTTGTTTTGATGGTCGACTTTCTCACGCATGCCTAGTAACTGGAACCGTAATGAGCATGTCTCCGTTTTAGAGGACCTGCATATTGCAAGTTTACATGAAAATGGAGACAGAGCTGTTTCCAAAAAAATACACCCGCTGTTTTCAAAATGGCACCCAAAGCACTGCTGTCGTGTAATCAGTCAGCCAAAATGCAACTACCGTTTCCGGTTGAAATAGTTGTCGTATTAACAGGACCTGAGTTGTGTTCTTATATATTGTTACTGGGTCATGCTGACAAAACACATACACTTGCACAGGTGCCACTATAACACTTAAGTATCAGCCTGAAACTTTGGGTTTATCACACTGAGTAGTTTTAATAAAGTGGATGATGAATTTGTTTTCTAAACTGTATCACCAGGAGTAATGACAATACTGTTCCTCATATCTTATCATGTTCTTCTGGCTTCTTGTTGCTTTATTTTCTTCATAAAACAATTGAAGTGGGCACAGTGACCAGCACTTACAGGAAAGAAATTTGACACAGTTTCAAAAGTTGCAGATAAAAATATAAAAACTGGCCTCATGTCAGAAAAAGTGGATCAGTTAAATTACAATCAGGTATTCAGCACAACAAAAATACACTATTTCCAGCAGTGGTGGATAGGCGGCCACCTAGACCACCACCCAGAGGGGCTTAGGGCACTGAAAGAGCTAGGTCTGGCACTAACTGTCAGCAAACTTAACAGGAACAAATCAAAATTGACCATGTTAAGATCAGGTCAATTTTAATATGTGTCAAACTGACATATCTCAGTGGGTTTCAATTTGTTGCCATGTTAATCAAATTGATTTGTTTTTGTATGGCATATGACATAATGATTTACAAGATTAATCCCTTTGATATCTTAAATATTCTGTTAGCTGTATCATCTACCTCAACCCATTCCTATGCAGCAGTGCTGGTAACTATGATTTAGTTTCTTCAGAGCAAAAGTCATTTTTCCTCGAAGTGTTCTTTTATTGAGTCTCTGTACATTAAGTTGTAAAAAATAGTTAGAAGTAAAGATGGCATTAGCAATCATAAGTAACAGGTCTGATCATCAGTTTTTCAGCTCTTCGCAGACACAAGCAGCAGAACGGCAGCAGCGGTGAAGGCATTAAGGCAGCAGGCAGGCAGACGGGCGGGCGGCAGATAAAGAGGACTCTATTAGTCTCGGCTCATTGTGCCACTCTGATTTCTTTCTACTTCCTAATTGGCTGGCTTCTGTAGGCTTGGCGGCCATATTTCAGTTTAAAGGGGAAGGCTCCGTGGGTCACTGGAATAAAGGGGCCCATTTGACAGGTCAGCAGGCTGATGTCTACAGCATAGTCTTGGGTCGAAGGTCAAACTAACATCAAGATAGGCCGTGGCAGTGTGGGTCAGCTCCTACACCGGAGAGCCCAATAAGTAAGTCGGCAGACTGACTGGAATGTTGTATCTTAGCAAGTATATCTTTGCAAAGACAATGAGGTAATTAATTTCATCTACTATGTTATTTTAAAAACAGTTTGGTCTCATACTGTTTGATTTCAGAAGTAAGTTAGAGGCCAAATGCAGTTTTAGTTTTACAGATTTGAACTGTAATATTCAAAAAAACACTTAATCATTATCATCCTTCAACACTGATAATTATATTCCTTTTGATAGCATCTTTTATGACACAATATAATGTCTCCTGTTGCTTTGCATGAGCCTAAAAAATATAACTTAAGCATGAGGTTTAACAAATTAGCTTTTAGTCCTCCCTTTTAATGTTCGTATTAGCAAAACACACATGCAGCACACAATATTTACAAGGTTTTCTTACTATAACTCTGCATGATGCAGAGAGCTGATTGATTGTGTACTGTTACATCTAATAATGTGATTACAAAAATCTAATTTGCAGCTGTTATACATTGCAGTTAATAAAAAGCAGCTGTGAGACATCAGGTTCAAGTAAGAGACAAAATAAAATGTTGAAATTACTCATTATTTTATAATAACAGGAGCAAAGTAAGACAAAAAATAACTCAAGTAATCCAATTATGAGTAATCCATGTACTGCAGTAGTCAGAGGGCTTAAGTAACTGACAACAGTCTTCAGGAGGGATTTGGTTTGTACAACAGATCACATTGGAATCAGCACCCTCCTAACTCGATTAGCATTAACGTTCACCTCTAGAAAATGAGTAGCCCCGAAAACATGAAATTTCACCATGCACATCTGCACACACGCATACACACGTATACGTGTGCACACACACACAAACGCAGGACAGTCTGCCTGGCACCAGACAGCAGTGCACGGCCAAATGAGATGTGTGAGAGCCCCCTGCTGCCAAGAGGCGGACAGGAAGAAGAAACAAACCCTCTCTAATGGAGACATGACATGCTCGCTGGGGCGGAAACTCAAACAAACGATTAATGGCCCATGGAGCCTTCAGTACAGCAGCAAAATACCCACTGCTACTCCCCCTCTGTGGACTCCCTCGCTCTCCCCATGTCCCGTGTTGGCCGAGGGGGTTCGACATTTCAAGACCCAGGCCTCTGCCCCGAGGCGACATATTTCTGCCAACCCCTTACCCCAGTTCTACTGAGATCCCTGAACTGAATTAAATAGACAACACGGCGTCAATATCATGAGCATCTCACAAGAACCCTCATGCACTGAACACGAGTGATTCAGCAGTAGGACAGAGGGTTTTTTTACAGCTAAGATAGGAAAACTTATCTATATATGTGCTTGGCTGCCTGTTTTTTAAAGAACCAAGAGACAGAAATGCTCTTTCACTATCAAGACGAGACAAGAGTCACGAGTCATGTCTTCTGGTAAAGAGCAGCTCTGCCCCGTTTGGCCCCCAGTGAAGGTGATGACCTAACAACGGTGACGCAGCAGCAAACGAGACAACACGGCCTGGGAAAAGATAGAGACCTAATCCACACCGAAGTGTTTCCAGCCACAAGCATGGTGGAAGGTATGGTATAAACTTTTGGTGACATCTTAGACTCAAGCTCTCACAGTGTTTCATCTTGAAGTTAGTTTGTTGCTGGTAGAGGCTGCTGGAACAGCTGAGGCGCCTGAGTGAGTCCAGGAAGTGATAGAGTGGGAGTCTTCCATTCTCACGGGGCCATGGAAGTCCATCCAGTCCAGTAGCTGGTTCATTGCCTTCCCCTCTATCTCCTCCAAAGCACCAGCTCAGCAAAGAGTAGCGAAAGAGTGAATGGACAGAAGGGAAGCCCCTTACGTTCATGTGTTTTGATTAGCAGGTAATGATCTTTGATCTAATGCGCTGACTGGGAAAGTGCGGCTCCCATTGAAATCCGGTGGATGCTTGGCCGACCTGGAGCCAGTGTCACTTCTCGTTAGGGCCTGCAGCTCCATGACCTCCCCATTGCCAGTCCCAGCCCCCACCTCGCAGCATGTGCACCCCGCGTAATGATATCAATAGCAGCAGGGGTGCAATGAATACAAATCCGCGTGCAGAATGTTTGGACAAGAATCCGCTCCCAGCCCTCCCTCCTCCTGCCGCCCCACTCACCACCGTTCAACCTCTATCCCCCACACAAAGGGCTAGGTTAGGCTGTAATCTGGATGGTTGATTTCACACAAAATAGTTGACTACTGCAAAGAACAAATGCCCCCTGCTGGCTGGCTATAACTGTATGTGTTTCATAGGTAGTCTGTGCACCGCCTCCATCACAATGAGCCATACTGGGCTTAAAAATCAGCGTGTGAAAATGAGTGTGATCACACCGAATTGTTTAAATGTATTCATGCATGCAACTCAAATCATTCAAGCTGCAAAGTATATGATAATGACGGTTACATGCTTAACTGAAAGAATACAAAACTCAGTTGTCCATTTGCATGAAATAGGGCAGCTCACAAAAATCTTCCATCAGAAATACTGTTTGTTTCACATTGTCTCAAATATTCAGAATTTCCCCATGATGCCAGGCTAAAAGATTTATTATCTATACGCCAGAGGACTCACATGTTGTTCTTGTGACCTCACTGCAGCAAAAATATAATTTTATTACTGTATTTCATATCATAAAATATCCAACACCCACTGGCTGTTGGAGAGGGAAACTAATATACAGTTCTGTGACCAGGCACACAACCAAACCCTATCGAACACTCTGTCCAGTGTTAGGCCTGACATGGCAGCCACCTGATTTCCGTCTCTGGTATTGACACAGCCGTTTAAAGCGGCCTGGCCACCAGTGCCCATAACAAAGGTATGTTCATGGAACCAGCCAACGAAATCAGGGAGGAAAAGAACCAATGCATTTCTCTTCTGAATTAACAAGACTGGAAAAGCTATAAAATCCCTGCTATGAGACCTGTTTATTATCAATTACTGCGGCTAAATGCAGCCACACTGTGAACATACGTACATGTGCTGCAGCCATGTGCCTCTCTGCAAGGTTTGCATGCCATGTGCACATGCCCCGTGCGCACACAGAGCCGTCTCTTCATCCCTCGCCTGGTTCATTACTGCCCTCTGAACACACCTCTGTTGCTTTCTACAAAGCTCTCGGTTACACGGTTCAGTGTTTAATGTGCTGTGAAATGCAGCAGTGTCAAGAACAATGTCCGAGATACCTGACTTTTAATTATAAGTTTGGGAGAAGGGGTAAATGAAGCAGAGGAGTCACCCTGAAAACACAAAATTATAAAAGTACTTCAGTCAATTTTTAGTGATTTTAAACGTGGTGTAAATTATAAGTGAAGGTTTTTGTCTAAAAAAAATTTAACTTACTTTAATTTGTCAATGTTTTTAATGTATTTCAACATTTAAATTGCTCCACATTTATGCAAATTGTTTCCTATACTGTACCAAAACAGTATGTAGAGAATACTGCAGCAGCAAAACAAGAGTGATTGTCAAAGCTGTTTTGTTTCAACATTTGCCATATTAAGTGGGGGTTCTGAGGGTCGGCCCCCAAGAAATTTGGAGCATCAAACACTTAGGTTTCTGCACCGGTGAATTTTTATGCAGCAATTTGTGCCTTTTCTGCATCAATTTAAGGTAGAAATGTTGCAGTACTTCCTTCCTCAATCTGGCATAGCTGCTTGATCTTTCCATTTTATGGCAGATTGCAGCCATTAAGGGGTGTGTGCCCCTGTTTACCCCCCAAAATATACGCCTATGGTGACTGTTGTTAGTTGCTGACCAGCCTCAAAGAAGATGTAGGCGCTTGTTACCAGACTTTTTTGTTTCTGTGGTGGACCACTTCTCTAAATGAGCATTTTCTCCTCTGACCAGCTAGTAGAAATGAAGTGAAAACCACGTGGTAAAAGACGACACTGGTCATGCTGGGCACTCCCTCACAACTCTTGAACCAAAGCGTGGTTTATATCATCTTGTGACACAGAAGCTGCAGGCACGGCTCGTGTGGGTCTCCATATCCGAGGGGTGTTCCTTGCCACAGTCTGACAGAAGCTTCTAAGCATGTGGTCTGTCATCACTGAGGATGACACTATTTAAAATCTGTTAATTGCAAACACACAAGTGGTGTGCGCTGTCAATCTGCGGCATGAGAGCCAAATTTATAACTTCTCGCAGGAACCGCCTGTCCTCTGCTTCTCTTCTAAAATGCTCTGTGTGGAAATCCTGCACTTTTCTCATTTTTATTTTGTGTAAAAGATTAATATTTTATTGATAGAAATACATACATATTTAATAAGGTTTGTCAGATGTATCAAAGGTCAGATTTTAGATCTATATTTAAGGAGAAGGAGACCACAAGTCAGTCTATGTGGACTGTTAAATATTTTATTGTGTAATGTATAATCACTCTAAGAAACCCAGCATGACATTTACACCAGTGTGAGGAGTCCCATCTCCTCTGACTCAACACTCAGGGAGTCTTTGTCTCAAAAGCTTTTTATTCCAGTACATCTCAAATGCATTAGCATTAATACGATGACAGGAAATTAAATCTTTATGTGTACATGAGGGAGCTTCCTCGGGTCACACATCTTTTGTTATACAGTGTCTACTATTGCTGCACGGATTTTCTATTATTTTTGTTATTTTATACGTGGTGCTGACAATATAGTCAACACATCCAGATTATTTTCTCATAACAAGATGTTCTCCTGATGTTTGATAACGTAATGAAAAGTGAAATGGCCTCCAACTCCATCCAGTCTAAATGAGAGGAAAGATTAAGATAAATAGCTACATCTGGCTCTCACTTGAAACTCTAAAGGAAGTCGAGATAACCAAGGAGGGTCTGGTTATTCATCACTATCCAGACATGTGCCCGTACACAACTGTAACAGCTTAGAAAAACAGACACGGATAGACGGAAACTCGCCAGCCGTGCATACCCCAAAGCAGCACCTGACTTAGGGTCCTGTTTTTTGAAAACATTCACATATTAAACTGTAGAGGAGCAGAAAAGGAAAGCAACGGATTGACAGCTGGGCCAGGAGGGAACCTGGTTAATTTCACCTATCATCCAGACCCTTAGTGCCCCACACATCCCCTTGCATCTCTCCCTCTTTTTCTCTTCACTCTTGTTCTCAAGGGAGCAACTTTTCCTCCAGATCCTGACTGACATAAACCCCAGAGCCTCAGACCCCAAACTGAATTCACCGCAGACCCCGGAGCTGCTTGTCTTCTGTCTGCTTCATCTATCTCTTTCTTCCACGATTTCCATCCCCTTAACCATTGCTCCCTTTGTTCTTGCAGTCGATCGAAGCACCATAACTCAACTGGCCTCTGGTGTTTGATGTCTGAGCTCTGGATATCATTTCAACCCTTTTTGCTGAACCAGTGAACCACACTGATAATACCATGTCTCACGAACACAAGCAAATCATGTGCACACACATACACTGACACTCATATACAGGCACAATGTATATACACACATAGTAATAAAAAAGATATTGAGACAGAGGGATAACATGAGGGGGAAAAGAGGCTGCGGTAAGTCTTCATACACAGTGAGCCTGAAAACAGTAGGTGATATGTCACAAGACTTACCATCCTGTACAGCTCTCGGTTTGAGCATAAAATAATGTTAAGTACCCTGAACGTTAAAACACTCGATGGTAATGTGATAAAAGCATTCCATCAGCAACAAAGAAAGGAAGATGATGAATTTCTTATGGTTCAATTAAGCCTCCTTTAGTCACATATTACATCATAGTAAGTTGTGCCCACGCCCAGTTTGTATCAGAGCTGGTAAATGGATAAAGCCAAGTCTTTATTCTGACTTTAATCAAATCGCCTTTTTTGGATTTGAGCAGGATCTCACAAAAGCGCAGCAGGGTGTGTGAAAAATGCATGTAATGGTACATTAACTCAAAAGATTTTAGTCGATTGGCATAGACCTGCGCTTTTTAAAACTTTATCCTTATTAGGTTTGCTGTGTGATGATGCTCCTTTGCAGCAACATCCTGCCTCATTCTCATGTATAGTTACTGTACGATGCAGGTAAACCACAGTTTTACCTGTTGTTCAGTTCTGTGTTTATGTGCTTTGCTTAAGAGCACCTCAGCAGTAAACAACGAGCAAAGGGCAAAAGCTGCTAACCAAGGGTGTAGCTTTTGTTTCAACATTGAAGGGAACACATATGAAATAGGTTTGAGGGTCCTCCACCAGACAATTCTGAGCATCATGCACTGAATTTTCTGCATTCTGGTGATTTTTTATGCACCAATTTGTGCATTTTCACAATCAATTTATGGTGTAAATGTCTTTAATTTTCCAGAAATAAAAGTCCTATGCTACTTTCATGTTTTTATTAAGAGAGACAAATGTATGCTGCTAATTCACCACCCCCTAAAGACTGAACCCTCAACCTTTTAAGCAATAGCTACCTGCCTCATGCGAGGAAGAGGTAAAACAGTGGGTGTAATTCATGCTGACATGAAGGGCATATTCACAAAACAAGTAACCTGCATGACTTTATGCTAATTCAAGGAAATGGGACTGTAATTTTCATATACTTAATAGTGGATTTCCTCATCTCATTATCACAATATATTCCAAAACTTTTATTTAAGCTTTACTGCCCTTTATCAGTGATCAAAAACATACAAAACCCGCAACAGAATTTATTGGCCTGTAAATGACATATTGTCCTGTTTAGACAGTAGAGATCACCAGGGAAGAATTCTTGCTGGCTGACAGCAGTGGTGAAAGGACTCAGATGTATTACTTAAGTAAAAGTATCAGTACTACAATGCAGAAATACTCTGTTACATGTAAAAGTCATGCAAAGTTATTAAATAAATGTAATGAAGACTCAAGTACCCTGAAATTTGTATCAAGTACAGTACTTGAGTAAATGTACTTAGTTACACTCATACAATATTGTCATTTGCAGGTGTCATTTTGAAGAATGTGGTTATTTATAATAAATGTGTTACTATAAAAATATTCAAAAGAATTCACAAAGTTATTAATAAACATGTTGAAAAAAAAACTTTGAATGTTTAAGTACTTATTTCTGTCACGGTATGTACACCTTGTCATGAGAAGTCTCCACAACTATCTGACAACTATTAAGGATTTTTACAGAACAGAGCACAAACAGCAGTTATGTTTGTTAGTAGTAAAATAGTTGCTTAAATTAACCTTACAGTCACTTTCTTTCTGTGTGGAGTGTGCCAAACACACTGATAAATGAGACTGGAGTACTGCACAATAATTTTATTTCCCAAGCTTAAGTACAAGGTGTAATTTGATATAATAATCTATACAACTCAGCTCCCTCTGAGCAGGCTGCCTTACCAAGCCGTATAGCCGTGAGAGATCTGATTTGACCTATCATGTCATGAGATGGAGGAGTGTGTTCAGGTGCAGTGAGCTGGGAGGGAGTGCAGTTGTCATGTTCCCTAACGTGTAGCAGGATGTATTGCTGGCAGAAGCAGCAGGGGAGATCCAGAGTCTCTCCTGAACACTCACAGCCTCATGAAAGAATGATGGTTGATTACCTGCAGGAGATGAGCTACGCGGGCCCTCCAGAGTCACAGGATAGCACTTTAGCGCTGCTGCAGAGCTATGCTGCTGAAGACGACTGATGAGGAGGAAAATCCATCTTTGTCCTGTTTGTAAATTGAGTTTTTTTATGGAATGGTCCAGAAAATAAGACCCCACACATTTGAGGATTTAAAGCATGATCTTGCATTTTTACATTTATTACCTGTGCAGCTTTGAGTCCATGTGTATCTGTTTATGAAACAAATGTGCTACAAGATGCAGATTTGACCCCAGAATGTTGTGGTATGTGTAAGCCTGCAAAAATGACCAAAGATCTAAAACTGTTTTTGAAAATATGGCAACTTTCTGGATGTTTTTCACAAATCTGTACATAAATATGAACGCCTGAAACTGTGAATGCTGCCGAACTCACTAAATGTTATTACCTGTTTACCTTAAACAGCTGTCAACACTGTTACCTGTAGCTGCTTTTCCTGGATTAAAATCAAAATAAAGTTATATTTTCTTTATATCTTTATGCTACAGACTTTTCTGTCGATACCCTTTTTGTGCCACAGTCCCGCTCTCTGGGAGAACAAGGTCCAGATGGCTTGGGGGCCCCGTCAGTTTCCCTCCACCAGCCACTCTGCTTATCGGCAAGTTCACTTCACTTCAAGGAACCACTGACAGCTCTGTTAATTAGCACCTTTGGCCCTTTTTTTTCCCAGACGTGAACAACACAAAGACATTCATATGTCTATTAACTCCTGCCCTCTTCCCACATATTTAGCCTGTTGGGCCAGTCGGCTTTTCGTAGGTATTCTGTCATGCAAAAATACCAAAATAGTTGAGAATGACGATCTATTTTTCATGTATAACTGCCTATTTCTCTGTTTCAAGACAGAATTGAATGAGTGGGTAGCTGACAGAGATCAGAGGTTAAATAAAATCATCATATGTGCAACAAGAGTGTGATTATGAATCAGAAAGTCCGAGTTATAATTACTAAACTGCTGATTTGCTCTGTTTTAGAAGTGGATTTTTTTTTTCTTTAACTGCACATACTTGAAGTCAACTTTCCATTACATCCAGATGTTTGGTGTAATCACCACAACACAGGAAAAAATGACAAACCCATGGCAACATTTTGCCGCTCAGTTTTTCTTTTGACTCCTTCATAGTCAACATTAACGGAGACATACAGGAAGACAATCCAGGCACTCTAAAAATATATCAAAAAGGAAGGAAATATTAAAAAGTGGCTAAATCATTAAAGATCCAACATGTTTTGACCAGTGAACGTCTTCATCGAGGCATTAAAAACAGACAAGGGTGTGGCCACTCAATGGAAACCAATGGGAGGCCATCACATGACCCAGAAAACAAATCGAAAATAGTGAAAGCACAAAATAAAAACACAAAACAACATGAGATGAGATTACACAGAAAAAAACTATAAATATACATCGTAGATGGAAGATATAAATCCATATATGCTGTGAGAAAAATAGTGAAGAGACCCAACTTCAAAGCATCCAGCTGATGGATCCAAAAAGCTTCCCTTTGATTTAATTTCTGTGTTCTGTCGCCCCAACAAAGATACAATTACCACAGCATTCAATACTAACAATGCATAAACTTAGGCCATTATAAATCCATCGTCTCCATCTCATCATTATCATCACCAGTACCACCATCTCTACACCACTACTTATCACCAAAGATCTGCTTTGTCTGAAACTGAAAGCCATAAGACACAGTTCACAGCACAGTGGCATCAGTCCAGGGTCAGTCCCGGGCCCTTGGCCTCTACCCTCAGCGGAACTGAGTTCCTGACCTGTCGGTCATTTGTCCGAAGTGCAGGTTAGACCCTGGACAGGCTGCAGAGGAGGAGAATCAACCCGCAGCTTTGATCTGCTGTTACCATGGATTGGGAGTAATGAAAGTGCCCCTGCTAAATTACAGTGGGGTTCAAGGGACAAATAAATAATCATGTCCACCAGCTACAGGTGACTGGGACAGATCTATGCCACGTTCTGTGATTAGATAGTAAGAATAATTGCTGGTGGATCAATAGATATCCCTGGATGTATCACAGCAGTCCTGCAAATATACCCATCTTCTGCACCCGTTAGAACGTATTTCATCCAACCTGAAAAACTAACACATCTTTCTTAAAGTTTTCTGTCAATAAAATAAAAGTGGTCTCTGAGATCTATACATTTTTATTTTCTTATTGAGAACTGGCTGTAAAACCTTATCAGTTCTCTTGACCGTGAGTGATGCAAAAATAATTTGGTAATTTATATTAAAGATTAATAAAAGAGCTGGCCATGGGTCTAAACCTCCTGTGTGTTTGAAGTGGCCAGCTGGGAGGCGGGACAAAGGGTGTTGATTGATAGCCACTTGGCCTATAGGGCCGGCTGAGCTTCCTCCAGAAGGTCACGTCCTGTCTGGCCCCTGTCCACTGCACACTTCCACAACATATCCGGGGTCTCGGCCCTCCAAACTGGCTGACGCACACAACATACACACACACACGTCCACACACACACAAACTCTGTACCCCCTCGGCGCCACGCTGCGGCGGTGGTCAGGGCCTTGCGTGCCATCCAGGGTCTGGTGTGAGGGGGAGGGGAGGAAGCATGAGGGAGGGAGAGAGATGGGAAAATAGTCTTCAACCAATCACAACTCTTAGCTCTCCTTATGGAAAAGGTTACAGCACTCCTCCTCCCTTTCCCCAGTCACTGTAACTGTAATTTTAGGTCACTCTGTCTTTCACATCTTTATTACTCAACGCACCAGATGTAAAGTATATAACCTGTTAGCTCTGCACCTGGCTGTGTATATATTAGGCTTCAAGGGACTCCGAACCATTCAACCCTACAATATTACTGAAAAGTGGTGGCCACTTTTCAAAGATGCTGCATAGTGTTAAGTCTGAGTGATCCCTGATGAATGGCTCCTTACACAAACTTTTCCACACTGTCCAGTTTGGCGGCCCTGACACTACGATCACTGCAAACCCACTCAAAAAACATCCAGAACTCAAACCACGATGGGAGGCCCAGAGAAGCTCACTGGTTTCTAGCCTTCTCTGTCTGACCTTGGACAATGACTGTAGCTCCATCTTTTGGTCGGTAATTTAAGTGCAGGAGTAAGTGAGGAAGTTTGAAAAGGCTTTTCATAGGGATAACTTTTTTTAAGTCATTTAAATGAGAAATTGCTTCAAGAATAATAGAAAGAACATACCAAAAAATACATTTTACATGACATTTCATGACAGTTAAGCAAAGCATAGCAATAGTTGTATTTAATATTAAAAAGATATTTAATTATGTGGCCTTTTATCAGCTGAAGGAAATAAGCGTAATTATAAAACTGATATTAAAGAGACCTCCTCTGTATTACTGTTTTAGTACCATTGACAAGATCATTATAATACACTATATTAGAGCAAAGAAATTTTTTGATTAATGTTAATAAAATTAGGGTTCATCACTTTGGATGAATTCAAAATGCCCCCCAACATCAAACACTTATAATTTTTTTAAACTACAAAAATCATGCGTAATACCAGTTTAACCCAGCTTTCAGATTCTAGCTGAGAATGTGAATTGGGCAACTCATTTTGCTCTGATATATCCCAAAAATGCCAAAGAGGAGTATCATATTTAGCATATTTAACTTGAATTTGGCAGAATTTAGCATCATGATGACAATATAAATTTTTCCCTGGATTTTGTTGTGGTTACTATAGTCCCTAAATGTGCGTAGAAAAGCAGGAAATGGGATTTAAATCACATTCTCTTTGTGGAGTAGGACCCCCAGACCTCCATTTTATTGTGTCCTCTCCTCCTCTCAAACCAAAGTTACACCCTTGGCTGCACACACAACTTTCAATATTAAACATAACTTATAAAAACATATGAACATATGAAAAGTGATCATAAAATAAAGCGAAAATAATAAAATGTGCTTAAACAGTTTAAAGGACCCCGCGTTACTAGTTAAATGTGACTGATACAATAACTGTTTGGAGTGGCCAGCATCTCCAGAGCTCTGCCTTAAATGGTTTTGTCATCTTGTTATCCCTGGGTTTGTCTTAAGCTTTCTCCTACTTCAATGTCCAATGATTATTTTGATTTTCTGTGTTTCTCTGATCCTGGGGAAGACAAATGAAGTGTGTAACCACAGAGAGACAGAGCGCTCACAGAGGGTGAAAAGAGAGTCTGGGAAAACATTCCTTAGACGAGGAAAGGAGAGAGGGGAAGAAGAGGAAGAACGGAAAGATGTGGTAATAACACTTTTCAATATGCTCGGGCTTGTACAATATCGAACTAAATTTAATGGCCCAGATTAGTATGCAATGTCACCGCTTAAGTTAAACCAACTATAAAAAAGGGTAAATAAATAGAAAGATTTTTTGGTTTGACACTTTCACTTCTGTGTAGTACAAATGCATGAACTAATACTGATTGCTGTTGCGTATTATCAGAGTTTTGACATTCTACATTATCACACTTACATTGAATGTGCATATCTTCATAGGTGCAGAGATTTTAGTTCAGCTTTACACTGAAATCCCATTAACCCCAAAGCTTTGTCATGATATGGTCAAAGCAAAACACACCTCCGCTCCTTCTGTTCATCAATAATGTAAAACAGATGAGAAAGGGGACATTAGATAGGGTTTGAAAAGGGTGAAGAAGAGTGTGGCTGACATGATTACAAACAGTAATAAATTATTGTATTTTTTTATTTTTATTGGCACTCAGAAAAATAAAGGTGCTGACTAGAACCAAGCTTGCTTCTTTAGAATGAGGCCATAGAAGCAGTGGCATCCCCACAGGAGGGACTGAGGGGCATTGCCCTCCCTGGTACAGTTGCTGAGGACCCCACTGGCCCTCCCTGGTGAACATTTCTTTCTTTAAGAGGCTGTGGCACGCTCATTATTTTTGTGAGAGAACAACTTGCATGGCCATTTTCAAAGGGGTCCCTTGAACTCTCACCTTAAGATATCTGAATGAAAATGAGTTCTATGGGTACCCGTGAGTCTCCTCTAAACTGAGATGGCTTGCTCCCAGAACATGCTTTGTTCCTTTTAATCAATGAACTCCTTGGAACAAAAGCTGTACATTTGTCTTTTTGAAGAAAAGGATAACCACCCTATTTGAAGAACAATGAATCACCTAACACATAAAGATACATAAAACTCAAAATGTTAACTGTACCAGTATTAGTCTATACACGTCAGATAATTAGTAATATTAACTGTAAAATAAGAAACCAAAGCATATCAGTATGCAGTTTTTAAAATCTCCATACTGATACAGTTTTCAACTAGTCAATAGGCTACTAAAACAGCATAATCAAATTCCTGAAATTCACTTATGACGTCTGGTTTTGGCGGGCCACCCCAAGATTTTCAGTGGCCCCATCTGGCCACCCTTGTGAAAACCTGCAGGGGCCATCACTGCATGGAGACAACAGTTTCAAGATAGTTATTTGTGGACCCAACAGCTTCAATAAAGAGCCCCTTTTAGGTTCTTTAGCTTTTCTTCCACAAGTAAATGGTTATTTGAATTTTGTAAATTTAATTACAATGTGTAAGGTAACAAACAAGTACAAGAACACAGCTTTTATCATTAACTTACAGTTTATAACATTTCATTAACTCATAATGTTTCAGACAAGTAAATATAGAATATATGTATACAGTTAATATGGTATAAGAAGTAGAGCGCAAGAGGAACTGTTGTAGAAGTAAATGTATTCAAAGTGCTCTGTAAGGCCAAGGGTCGGTTTAGGATCTGTGCCAGAGAGGGGCAGGAGGTGTTGACTAGATGCAAACGAGTTGGCCCCATCGAGGAGCGACAGTGAAGCTGATAACCCACTTTCCACCCACCCAGAGAGGACCTCTTTATAAGGGCTTTCTGACGGGGCCCCAGGCACCTGAGCATCCCCAAAAATAACCCTCTCTGAGTCCTGATCAAATGGGCTGTGGCTCCATGCCAACATGTTTCCCTCTTGAACTCTCGGTCATTCATACAAACAAATCCTCTTATTTTATGTTAGCTTGCTTAATCATGGATATATTGTATTGATTAGAGAACTGAAGTAAACATTTTATGTGTTTTTCGTGGACCTGCAGGATAAAATTGTCAACTTTCAACAGACTGTCTTGAACTCTGCCCTTTGGATGTATATCTAACCAACTTCACCACACATATACATTCATGTGGAATCCCAATGATGGGTCCATTTTTCCACTTTAGAATACACATAGCAGCAACTTCTATTTTCAGAGTTTGTGGTCACCATGACACAAAATATGGAAAGTGTGGGAAGATTTTGAGGGTAATAAAAACGAAAAAGAGGTGCAAAACAGTAAAAAAAAAAAGAGGCCTTTGCGTGCCGACTGTATTTCATTTTCATGGCACAAAGGCAAGCAGCGGAAACACTGTCTTGCAGCTTGCTTTAGACGTAATAGTCCCCACTGAAAAGCCTCTTTTCCTCTCTCAGAGGGTGCATCCAGATTTACAGCTTGACAGCAGTAACAGATCATAGCAGAGACACGGCTCTCTGGCAATGAAAGATGTTCTTTACATTACAGTTGGCAGGCGGCGGTTTCAGGCGGCATGCTTTTTCCTGTTTAATCAGAAAGCATAGGATCGGATACTTGAAAATTTAAGATGGGGATTATAATGAGACAGCACAGTATTTATGCCGTACATCTGTAAATCCTGAGTGATCTTAAATTGCCCCTGACACTTTCAAACCCACAGGAAGTCACCAACATATTAAGTATATTTCAACCTTTTGCTCAACATCCCAAAATAATGATTACAAATGAGAAGGTCACTTAAGTCATACAAGTAGAGGACATGTCAACCAGTGCACACGTGCTTTGTTTAGCCAAAATGCTGAGGGTCAGGAGGTCCCTACTTATCAGGAATCATTGAAAAAGAGAGGGTTTTTTAAAGTTAAGTGGTCGATCATGTCTCAAAAAGTGTATTTTCATCCACAGTGTTAAGTGCTGGTGCCATTTCTGAACTTCAGTTTGTCACACCTCATCATAGAAATTTCAAGTTTTCAAAGGGGTTCAGATCTGTGTGATCATATTCCCAATCTGGTTCTTATTCGTCTTACTGTAAATGGTCTACAGCCAACACAACCCCAACAGACGTTTCTATCTCTAATTAGGACGTTTCTGGCCCAGAGAAAGTCCCACTGACTACAGCTCTCCCCTTGTGATCAAGCTAATTTAAGGCTCCCTTTAAGCGTCTGCATGTAAGGTTGTTCCAAACATCTTCATGAGGTGCCTGTTGTCCAAAACAAAGCCACAGCACTGTAATTATAATATGACAATAAACCCAGCTAACCAGCAGTTGAACCTAACAACGTCGCAGCTCCACCCAATCTGAGAGAGCAGTGCTCTATGGCCTTCATAGAAAAAACAAAAACAACAAAAAAGTTCCACCGAAGACATTCGTTAATGAGTTGTCAGCAGTTTTGGAGCATGAAATTGCTGAGGCGAGAGCGGCTAATGTCAGTCATGTTGGCCCTGTCATTCCTCAAGTGGCCTTTTGCCTTGTAAGTGATAGCCTGAGAAAGGGCAGCAATCTTATCATCGGAGGGAGCACACAGAGAGGAGAGCCAGACTGCAGGGGATGGCTGCTCAGGACTGAATGAAACAGACACAACACACTCATATATCTGCGAACAGATAATTGTTTTGATAATGGATTAAGATTAATGAGATAACTATGGGGAAAAAAGTTAAATCTAAAAGACAACAAAAAGTCACTGTATAAGGTGTTTGTTTGTTTTTTATTACAAAGCTTGTCCAAATTTAAAGAACCATTCCAAGTCTTAATTTTTTTAGACCATTCATGACACAAAATGTCTCTTTTACCTTATTACTGACAAAATCAAACCATAAGATAAATACAATATGCATTGCTTTTAATTTTGTATATAAGAGTATCAGACAGTGGTTTCCAGTTCTGCTCTGATTGGTCCAGCAGGTCCAATCATAACTGGTGGCACCCCTAAATTCCACTCAGCTTAGATCTGTTGTCCTCCCTTGTGGACACTTTAATGTGCCATCTAGTGGTAGCAAAAGCACAGTACACTATTTCAGCAATAGTTACAAGCTAAGACCCTGGTGATTAGAAAGTACTTGTTTGAGGACATTGGGATTTTATTGTTGTATTATAGCAGTATTTCACACAGGCCATTAGGTGTGACAGACTGTTCCTTCAGACAACAACTGTTGCAGTGTTTTTCCGGCATTAAACAGTTTTACACTTTATAATACACTTGTGACTATTAAAAATAAACCCAATGTCTCCATATGAGGACTTTTTTTTTTTTTCAAAAACTACTCAATGACAGTGAGCAGACAGACAGTGCTTTGTTATTTAAACTTATTAGGTCCTAATAATAATTGAGAGAAGATAGAAATCTATACCAAATAAAAGCTTAGCTCTCAGGAGGATGACTGTGATAATGATCCTTCTTCAATCAAAACACTGTTCTGTTACATTAAATTTACTAGGAGTGATGAATAACCTACAGCCTCTTAAAGGTTTTACATATCTTCACTCAACTTTTTACCTTGATTTTCTATCTTCTAATCAGGCATTATAGTTATAATTAATTTCAAATTGTTATGAAAATCCACTTGCAAAGGCCTGAATGCAGATGTAAGCAGAGGCTGTTTCGAAACCTTCATTTTAAGTGCACTTTTAGAGAAGCAGCCGTCAGCTCATGAGCCATGAGCCAAAGGAGACAAAGAAAACCTGGATGACTGAGAGGGATAATACAAATCTAGTTGTTTCCTCAATAAAAAAAGCAGACGTGTGAAAACTACGATGTAGGAGTGTCCTTTAAAGCACCAACATTGAGAGAAGACACTGAGATAAACAAATGGGTCAATCAGTAGGCCATGGTATGAGTTGGTGGGCAAAACACTTACTAACAGTAGTGCAAGGTTTGCACAGATTTGTTACTAATGGGCTAAAACTCTTTAAACCATGTCCTTTTACATAAAAAGCTTGAGTCAAGTATTTCAATTTCAGGTCTGTCAATTTGTGGATAATGGTTAGACGTCCTCTACAGCTACATCCTGCTGTAACTACAGCCCAGCATTTATATCCCCCTGTTATGAGAGCAGCAGTGCTCTGATGCTCGGGCTCTTCAGCATATCTCAAGTGGATGCTGTGTCAGTCCTGGGAACCCTAAACAAAGATAAAGCTGCCGTTCCTGATGACTGGAGAGCTGCTGTAGCACTAGAGAGTGCTGGGACGGAGAGAGGGGCCATCAGTTAGACGAGAGGGGGGTGAGGGATGGTTTCACAGAGGACGGGATATGAGGTAAAGGCAGGCTGAAGCTCAGTATCTCTGTGTGAGGATTAACTGATATCGTAGGCAACATAACCTCCTTCACTCCAGTTTGTTCTGGTTCCAGATAGTTAGGGGACAGACAGTCCAGATGCCCCATCTGCATGTTGTTCTACACAAATAACTTTTTGTATTTAATCAGTTTCTTTTCACAAAAACATATTTTTCATGCATGTGAACATCCAATTATCCTACGTTAAATCAACTACTATATATTTGTACAGTCTACTCATCAAAGATGATGAACGTATAGATATTAAAATGTCAGCAAATACCATGAATAACAGTTACCGATGAGCAATTTCAAAAGTAAGGAAAAATGTGTGCATTTAATGGATTATTTCTTGGAATACTCTCATACGTCAAGGTATTATAAGATAATATACACTCAGTCCAGAATGTTTTTGGGCCATTCTGCCAAATCTGTGCCTTTGATGACATGCATAACTATGCATGAAAAGTATCTGTATAATTCATTATGTTATCAAGCAACATGTCCTGCACTTTGTCCTTGTTTTTATATACATACATAACGTAAATCCATAAATAAACTACCTTGAAATATCTTTTTTATATAGTTGTGAGACCCTAGACATAAAATACATTTTTTTCTCATTAGGAATTCATATGTTCATTAAAATATACATTTTAGTTGTGTTCCCAGATTTTCACTCAGCCCTGTCACCCTAATACACTTCCCCCTTTAAAAATTTGGGACATTACACAAGTCACATGATCAACAGGAGGTAGCATAATTTGAGTCTCTTGAAGGCCACAGGAAGTTAGTAAAGTTAGTTCCCTCACTTTAATTTTCTGTACTTTCAGCGTACAGTCCTGTTGCTTAAATTATTTCTTAGATGTTTGTTTTTCAAGATAGTTTTGGTAAACTAGGTGAAGGAGCCAAGTGTGCTATTAGCATTGATGTCATGTGGCTACATTTCATGTATTTGCTAATGCTAGGCTAAAAACTCAGTTCTTTTATCTGTATGAACCATTTTCCATTGAGGAACCTGTAAAAAAAAAAAAAAAAAAAAGATATAATAAATAATAAAATGGCCTGAAATTGACTATTACACATTTTGAATTGTTTTGCATATCTGGTATGAGATACAGTGCTGAAAAAAGATTTTAAAAGTTAAGTTTAATTTCCAAAAGTTACAACATACAAGTGGCAAAGATTCAGCAGAATGTCTCTTTTATAAATGCTATATTTTAAACTGTTTTTCTGTGGTATGAGATGTAATTACATACCTGTAAATTAATGTATAATACATGAAAGTGTACTTTTTTTTATGTTATTGTATATTGAACTTCCTCTACTGTATGCACATTTGTGCTATCATAGTTTTTCCATTTGGTTTGTTTTGGTAATATATTGACAATATTGTTTAAGTTATTATAATAACATCTAGTTTCCTCTATACGAATGAGTAGCCTAACTGTAACATTATATTTACTAGTATCAAAAAGTTGTGCAAATATATGAATAATACCTGGCATTAATAAGTTATAAATCCACCTTGGATTTGTTTTAATTCATACAATATTGACACAGCTGTGGCTTGTCACAAACTGCACAGAAACCTGGAACGTTGCTTGCTTTACCCCCTAGACAGAGTATCTGGTGTGTTTTATGAATGGAAGTTATTTGGAAGATCCCCCTACTATGATATATGACAGTGCTCTGGTGTGTGTTCCATGACAATCTCCATGGTGACTCTGCTGTGTTTAGTCCAAATACATTACCTACCTACCACCCATCTTCCTCCATCTTTAGCAGCATTCACACAGACAACTGCAAAGCACAAATCTCAGCCCCGGAGTAACTGCAGCCATGAATAACCTATGATAGCATGTACGCCTATCATCAAAAAAAAAAAAAAAACAGCAAGCACTGTAACCACATCCAGATGGACTGAGCCACTTGTCTCCGTCACTTTCATTGGTGTTGTGCTGCTCTTTCCTCCGAGGCTGCTGTGCATGTGGTCATGTTTTCTACCTTCCCAGCAGCTGAAGAAATGAGAGAATACTCCTTTGCTGGATGATGGACTATTGTATCTTCTGCAGGAAATAAATTACAAGGTCATTTGACATGTGGCCAGAAAAAAAAACAGTCGGATGTGATGCAGATGTGAGACAACCAGTCTATTATTCATGGCAAAAAAAGTCTGGTGTAATTTTGCTGATGAATATAAAAAAACAAAGATTATTATTTTACAAAAAAAAGTTAACTAGCACAAACAATGTCTTCATGAAAATTAAATTAATGGCACAACTTGTTTAATTGGATTTGGTGTGGTGAAAATGTAAACTCATCAAGCCTTGATATGAAACAAATCAATTGGAAAAGCAAGATAAGCCAGTTATTATTGCTACTAAAATCAATAATTAACAGTAATTTTATGACACACTTAAATCATAATACTTACAAAACATCAGTATAATACTAGACTTAAACAAGTTTTGTTTCTAAATGTAGTCTATCAATCTCTTAAATTCTAATATTGCAGATAAATATGTATATATTTATAGAAGACGTATATAATTGTGAATTATAATTGACACCTGACTCGTAAAAAAAAAAAAAAAATCAAAATTCTGTTTTTTATTGCTTTGTTAAAGAGTCCAAATTAAACCTGCATGCTAATATGTGAGGCACTGATGTTGCATATTACAATCTACAATCATCAATTTTCCCCTTTTTTCTTCCTTTTTTGCCCCTTTATTCTTGCCATACATGACCCGTGGTGAGTAAACAGTGGGACACAGCAGTCTTGCACTTGCAATTGCAGTACTAGTTTTCCACCAAAAGAGTGCAGTATTGTACCTAAGAAAATGCTGCACTATTTAAAACTGCTTAATTCTTAGCAGACGATCTTACATATCAAAGAACCGGTGACCTTACCTTAACTTTAACGCATAATTTGGTGAATAACAACATAATTTTCACAGTGGATATGAATAATAAGGAGCTGAACATTTTATACTGTGCAGTCTACCTAAAAGAAGCAGGAAGGCTACGATTTGAGGTTCACAAAAAACCCACTCACACACACACCAGTGCCTCATTTTTCATTCACATCATCCACTGGAGCACAAACTGGGAGCAGTCCAGACTTAACACCAGCAGGAAGAAACGACATACCGACAAACATGGAGGCAGAAGACAGAGAACAAAGTCACATTGAACATCCTTTCAAAGCCTGTGGTTACCCTAACTGGGCTTTCATTTAAAACAACTAAATGTACGAAAGGACATCAGATAGAAAAAGTCAGACCACAGCTCCCCTGATACCATATGCCTGTTTAATGAAGCTTTATTATTATCCCATATGTAACCAGTGTGTCTCACATCTTTAAGATTTTCTTCCAGACACAAGATTTTGGTTTTTTAAAAGTTATGGACTAGAACCAGTATATTCTTGTGCAGATCTGTTTATCAGGGACACCTAACAGTAACACTTAACAGTAGGGCTGCAACTAAGGATTATTTCCACTGTCAACTGATCCATTAATTACTTTCTCGATTAAATGTATTAGTTGTTTGGTCTGGAAAATATCAGAAAATTATGAAAGGTGTCAGTCAGTGTTTCCAGGGTACAGCAGATCCACATAGTCTTAAATTTAATTTATTAAATATTAGCCCATAAAAGTCATAAAATAGTCTTGAATTTGTGAGGTTTAACTACCACAAAATTTTCAAGTAATTTAATTTCATCTTCAAAATATCCTAAAAGCTCTACTGCAATTACATCCACCACAAATTTGTACACATACCACTGAATCTTATACTGTCTTTACTTTATACTTGCACTTATCTGCTGATAAAATGTAGATTTTCCTAAGTCACTCGCTTAACCATAGTCCTAGACAGAACCTTCCACTGCACAGAGCTGCAGTACATATATACTACTTACATTTATACAAGCTGAATAAGAAAAAGACGATTTGTCCAAAAATCTGTCTAAATTTGGTTCAAAATTATCTTGAAAGGGCCTTCAAGGCATGTGTCCGATACCTGTAGACACCCTGGTTTGCAAAGTCTGACGTCCTCAAATGACATCATCCTGGGTGAGGGTCATAGACCAAAGGCATCTCGTCTCCCACAAGGCCTGATGGGAAAAGTCAGGTAATGAACGATGGCCAGATAATCCTCATTTATCGTACCTCAAATTGCACCTCATTGCACTGTTCTATCAGTGTATGAGTGTGTGTAAATTGTTAACTGAGTAGCAGGTGGAAGCTTGTATGGTCACCTTGTCCACCAGTGTGTGAATGACAAGATGTGCAAAAGTGCTTTGAGTGTAAATCCATTTACCATTGCACACTAACCACTTTTTTCACTGATTAATCTGTTGATAATTTTCTCAAGTAATAAATCGTTTAGTTTATAAAATGTCTTGTTTTGTCCACAACCCAAAGATATTCAGTTTACTCTTGTAGAGGAGTAAAAAAACCAGAAAATATTCACATTTAAGAAGCTGGAATCGAAGAATTTTGACATTTTTTCTTTGCAAATTACTCAAATCAGTTATCAAATTAGTTGGCGAGTAATTTAATGGTTGTCCTCTCATCAATTACTTGAGCAGATACAGTGTATGAAACACAGATTCAAGACTGAAAATGTACATATTTTGGAAGGTCACATCATAAACAGACTTCTTTTGGTATCAATATATAACTGACTGCAAATAAAGACGACACAGAATGTTGTCTTATTCACATCTGTATTTTTCTGTGTTAATAATGTGTATAGAAATATCTCACAACATGAATCCGCCAACACACTTGAAATCTAGTTCACTGGATCATTCTTACTCTGTGTCAAATTTAGAGTTCAGAAGGCAATGATGGAAAAAGGTGAAGTTCATCTCTGCTTTCCTCAACTCTTCTTCTCCTTTAATCCACAACCATCAAAGATCATGGTGCCCTCCGTCTCACGTCATCATCCCTCCGCGACAGTTCTCCCCGTGTCCTCCTCCTCAGAGTTTCTTCCTCATCTTCCCCTTCTTTTGACCACCCCGTCCAAAACCTGACTTCTTAACCTCTCCGAGCCACTGTTTGTTCTTTTTACGCAGGTTCTTCAGGCCTCCACTCTGCAGGAACTGGTGCTTCTGATTTTTCTTGCGTTGCTTCAGGATCTGCTCTTTTGTCTTCAGTTCTGAGCGCACTCTGCTGCCACCAGGCGTCTGCTGCGCTCTGACGGGGCTCTGGAAGTTAGGACCATGACCGCGGCCACGACCACGACCTCGGCCACGACCTGAGAGACAGATAGAGAATCGAGGATTAAAGACAAAATATCTTTAATATTATAGTTTATGTATTAATCTAATAATTTAACCTATGAATAACATTTCAAATTATTTGTAGACCTTATTACGTATGACTTTTTCGTCCATCAGATGTAATGGATTAGTTCTAAAGAGTTCAAGGTGAGGCTACAGATGCTCTCTTACCTCCTCCTGGTCTCCTCACTCCTCGAGCTCCTCCTGCTTCTCCATCTGAGCCAGATCCTCCATCATCAATCTTGTATCTCTTCTTCCACTCCTCGTAACTGACATGTCATTAAGTGATACAACATTACAAAAACACAGCTAAATATTGTCAGAGTCAGAGAAAACAGTTAAGTTAACAAGTACAAAAAAAGGATACAAGTTCTTCTTGTTCTTCTTGTTATCGATGACCTGTCCACCATCTAGTCTGAGCTTCTTCTTCTGGTCCTCCTTTCCTGCTTCTTTCACAAAGCGCTTCCTCTTACGGTCCCTAAAGATCCCAGAGAGACACAACGTTATGGTAGGAAGAATCACAAGCACGAGGTGTCAGAAAGAGGAGAGACAGATTTAGAGTGAATGTAAGTTTTTCACCATTTCATCATGTTCTTGTGCTGGTTCAACCTGTCTCCTTCATCTCCCATGAGGTCCAGGACAGCCGAGGAGGCCTGCTGCTCAAAGGCACTGCCCTCTCTTCCAAGACTTAACCTAACACCACAAGGCATGAATCACAGGTTATAATACGTAAACAACACATTTTAATCATGTCTGATGTCCACATAAAAAAAAAAAAATCAAAAAAAAAAATCAGATGCTTCAGGCCTCACCCTCTCTCAGAGTTGAAGTCTTTGGGTCTGTAGGGGATGTAATATTCCTCATCTTTGCCTGACTGTCTGCTTCTCTTGTTCTTTTGATGGTCTTCACCATCTGCATGCTGGCCTCGCTTTTTACCTCCTACCACTGCAGAGAACACCCCCTGGTGGTGACATGAAGAATTACATGTTAAACATCGACATCCAGGTTGGTATTTACAGTGCTGTGTTAGGATTTGCAACAATACTTATTAAAAAATAGAGGTGCCACCCTGTTTTATGAGCAGTTCTAATAGTTTAGTATTTTAGAGCTGTATTGATAAGTTAATTAATGATTAGACAATCAACAGGACGTGGATCGGCAACTGTTTTGATATACGATTAATCTTTTAAGCAATTTGTAAAGCAAAAATGCCAACATTCAATCATTCTAGTGTCTCAGTTTTGAAGGTTTGCTGCCTGTCTTTATCATGACAAACATTAAAGTGAACATCTCTGGGTTTGGGGGAACAGGTCAGACAACACAAGACATCTGATGACATAAATGGCTTGTAGGAAATTGCTATTGTGACATTTTATCAATTTTCTGACAAATCAATAAATCGAGAAAATACTCAGCAGATTAATCGATGATGAAAGTTATCTTTTGCAGCCTCTGTGCCTTTTGCCATATAATGGATAACTATTTTTATTTTATTCCTACTTTAGGTGAATTTTGTTTTGGTGTCTGGGCTACATTCTCGTGGCTCTTAAATCTAACAAAAATGCTCAAAAAAAAACATGCTTTAAATGCTTGATTTGAAATCATAAAACCACAAAACAGGGCTAGGCAATATTGAGAAAATCAAATACCATGAGATTTTTGACCAAATACCTTACTGTCGGCATGGCAACGACATTGTAGGGTTGATTATTGGTGCTTTCACAATATATTTACACAGCACTTTTGATAGTATGATCATAAGTAATGAGGATATAATGACTCAGTGTGTAGAGGCAAATAAATCACTTCACTGTAATGTAGCCTTTTAAAGCAGAAAAGGCAACACTCATGCCATATTACCACATTACAATATCAAAAATCTTAAATGATATCTAGACTTATTCACAATATCAATATATTATCCAGATATTGCCCAGTCTACCACTGTGGCATGACAGTTTCTTACCTTTATATCGTCCTCGTCTTCGCCTGTGGTGTGTGTGAAATTATCTGCAGTGGAAGTGGAAGTGGATGGGTTGGCAGACTGGTGCAGTTGGCTTTCTTCAGCCAGGCTGTCTCTCTGTTTCTTGAATTTTTCCACCAGCCGTGTGTCCTTGGAGCGTTTGGTCCGCATCACCTCACCAGCCTGGGTCTTACTGTTAGAGTTGATTTCAAAGATAGTCTGCAAGAGGAAGAAAGGAGATTTTTTTTTATCAAGTGTTTTCAGGAAATTGCAGCGCTGTGAGATATCTGCATTATTTTCTTCAGTAACTCACAGATTTGGATTTGTAGCCTTTGATGGCATCGACTAAATGAAGGCGCTCAAGTTCCATTTTCTCTAGACCTGACCCTGAAACAAGATTAATCAAAACCTGTTAACACCTGCTGTCTGAGTACCATCATCACTGCTCTCTTCACATTTCATCCTCCTCCAAACTGACCTAGGAATGGATGGACACCCATGCTGGACAAATCTGTGCTTTTAACCCTTCTGATGGACTCAGGTGAGGGGTTTGGTCGAGACTTGAGATACTGCTTGTAGGCGTTCTCCGAGACATGGTGCAGGTTTTGCAGGTCCTGGGAGTTCTCGTGAGCCGTGATCAGATGAGAACTTTCGTCATCCAGGATACTCTGAGGGACTCGACCAAACACACCCTCTGAATCTGGAGGAGAGGAGGAGACATTAAGGTTGGAGAGTGTGACAGCAGAAAGGCAACGATTCTGACAACTAATCAATCAAAGAGTTCATTATCAGTTGAAGTCTTGGTAGGTTATCTGTAAAGCCTACCCTGTGTGTGTTCAGGTGTGGCGAACTGAACAGGCCTTCCAAGGAAGAGGTGAAGGTCGTAGACAAAAGGCATCTCATCTGGACAAATCATACTGTAGGCTACGCCACTGCGCCCAGCGCGTCCAACACGACCTGATGGGGAAAGACAGGTGATGATTGATGGCCAAATAATCCTCATTTGTCACATTAACTGTACAAAAATATAAACAAAAAATTCACAGTTGAGATCATAATTCATTATAAGCCACTCACCAACTCTATGCAAGAAGAGCTTGGGCTTTGAGGGGAAGTTGTAGTTGATGACATTGTCCAGCATAGGGATGTCTATACCACGAGCAGCAACATCAGTCACAATTAGCACCATGGCTTTCCGATGCACAAATTTCCCTATGTTGATTTTTCTGGCAGTCTGATCGAGGGCACTGTAGATGTAGGCACACTCCACACCTTCTGAAATCAGCAGCTGGAGATCAGAATGGCAGAAATGTAAAATTTACCACAAATCAAGGCTGTTGCAGAGACAAAAACCCCAGAGTTATTTGGCTTTTGGTACCTTACCTCCTTAAGGTACTCTACATGGTGTTTGGTGGCTACAAAAACCACTGTCTGCTCCTGAGGCTTCACCACGTTCCTTAACAGGTGAAGCAGGAGTGCCTGCTTGTCGTCCATACGCAGATGGAAAAATGACAGCTGAGGGAAGACAGTAGAAATTAAAAATATGTACAGGGCAGACAGATATGAGAAGAGGATTTAGCTCCAAGCTTTAGATGCAACATGCACTGTAACAGTCATACTTATTTAAATTCTCAAATTATCTTAACCTTAATCTGGTCACTGAGCTTTGAATCCACATCCAAACGAATTAATACGGGTTCAGTCAGCCCTGGAAATATAAAAAAAAAAATAATTGATGATTCATGATGATTAAGTGATGATGCTCCAAACATTTTCAATCATGATGGATGCATGTAAAACAGAAGTTATTGTTGATCTCACCAGCTCTGGCAAACTCCACCAGCAGTTTGGGCAGCGTGGCAGAGAACAGCAGAGTCTGTCTGGTGTCTGGGAGCCTCTGGATGATCTCCTGAAGCTGCTCAGCAAAACCCATTTCAAACAACCTGAGCGGAGGAAGAACACCAACACGTTCACACATACATGGATGCAAGTGTGGATCCAGGCTGTGAAATGAAAATGTGACACCTTCAGACAACTCCATTTCTCACCTGTCAGCCTCGTCAAACACCACGTACTCCACATTCTGCAGCTTCAAGTTCATCTCCTTGATAACGTGCATGAGACGACCGGGGGTTCCAATGATTCTGGGGGAAAGAGCAGATATCAGGATTACTACGTACAGTACATGGCTGGGGGGGGAAATGACATCATGAGTTAGCGCTACAACAAAACACTCACATGTCAGGGTTCTCATGAAGAGCAGCAAACTGATCATCCATTCTGGAAAAGAGAAGAGACATTTACATTTATTTCAGGGTTAAAAGACAAATCTATAGAGGTCAGAATATGACAGAAAATTAGCAGGACAAGAATACTGAGAGGTACCACACCTGTCTCCACCGAGGATCAAGGCAGTCTTGAGGCTGGTGAATTTCCCCAACTATAAAACACACACCACAGCGAGAGACAGACATCAGGGACAGTGCTAAATAATAATCACAGAAGCTCTTCTGCAGTTCGTCTGACCTCTTTTGTGAACTTCATGGTCTGCAGGGCCAACTCTCTGGTGGGAGTCAAGATGAGGGCCCTGGCTCCTGTTTGGGCTTGAGGGGCCTTCAGCTTCTCAAACATGGGCACAAGGAAGGCAGCCGTCTTACCACTGCCAGTCCTAGCCATAGCTACAATGTCTTTGCCATCCAAAATCACTGGGATCGTCTAAAGAGGAGAAGAGAAGAATTGTGCATAAAATACTGTGCTGTTAAAAATCACAAATGTTTGAATACAGGATCCTGAAGTGGACTTACCTTTCTTTGGATTGGAGTAGGGACTTTGTAACCCTTCTTCATGACACCTTTATATACAGGATAACTGAGACCTGAAATCATACATAATGTAGTTAAACAACACTGCCTCTGGGGAAACATGATGTCAGATGTAAATCATATATTTTCTAGCTCAAATTAACATATACACAGGCAGATTTCTAATACTGGAAGCAACTAGTGGACACGCAGCCCTATTTGTGCACTCTTCCCAGGGTCTTACCCATGGACTGAAAGCCTCCAGACTTCTTTTTCTTCTTGTTCTGTGCTCTGACCAGCTCCCTGGTGTCAGGCTCCACATCTGACAGGCAGTCTGAAGTGGTCGGGAACCGTGGGAGTTTCCTCCCTGGCTGTGTGACCAGAGACACAACAATAGCATGTTAACAACATGACAGTTACCAAAAAGCAAGACATTTTGCTGAATTCATAAGTTGAAATAACATGTTTCTGATGTAAGGAGGAGTACACATTTTCCCTGACAAGGTAACAGTTCTAAAGTAGTTGAAGCATTCAAACAGTCTCTGAATATAGATATATTGTTTATTTCAAAAGCTTAATTGCTGGACACAGGATGTCTCCAAATTCACAAAAAAATCCATTTGCAGCGTTTATTCAGTTGAGGTTTCAGGTTTCCACATCACACTGTGTAACTTTTATGCTGGACCACAACTGGCTAGAATTAGTTGTGATGTCACAAAATCCTGTTCGTATATGCATGTGCTAAACTCAGATTTAAGATGAGCACAGAGAGACTTTCCACTTTCAGCAGATGCATATGAAAACAGCACTCCACTGTCAAACTCAGCAAACAAATTATTCTCCATAGTGAAAGTCAAACATCTAAAAGGTGCAATAATAAGCAAAACACATCTGAGTAAAGATGGACGTAAAGAGACTGATGGATTAGCTTAACTATTATTTGATTTTCTGTTGACTAAACTAAATGTCAACAGAAACACAACACAAATGTATCCTCAACAATTAGAATAAAAAATGATAAGTTTACATAATGTAATAAAGTTACCATCACAATACCATAGAGAGTATTATGTTATAATTCATATAAACAAAAGTTCTGACACTTGTAACAATAAGGCACAACATTAAAACAACTGACAGGTGAAGTGAATAACACTGATGATCTTGTCACAATACCATGCCCTGATATGAAAAATTGGGTCCTAGCATCCCAATCCAATAAAAGAACCACAGGACAGACACCACAGGAAACCCCAAAAGGTCTTGAGTCCATGCTTTGAGAGGTCAGAGGTCCCACCATGGATCGGACTTGGCTCTGACCTGCAAGGCACAAACACTGGACCTTTGCAGTACCAGCACTTCCCACAGATGCGCAATCAGACTGGGATCTGGGAAATTTGGAGGCTCTTTGTCCCTTTGGGACAAGGCACATTATCCTTTTTTATTATTATTATTATTTTGATAGGGACAATGCAATTTAACATAGTTCCGATACAAAGTATGGGACTGATGTGTTACATAGAGAGTTTATAGCTATTGCTAATTCTCAACTCTTGTCCCTAAATGCTTTTAGATGTAGACTTAAATGTTATTAAAAATATACAGTTTAACAACATCATACAACCACAATACACTATAAACATAGCAGGCAAAATAAACCACAATCCACACATTACAACAGACATATCACTATACACATACTAAAGTACACATACCACAATACACCAAAACACTAACACCCCTTAAAGATTTGAGACCATTTAGCTAAGACTGGGTACAGCTCTGGTTTGCTTTTGGCCAGCACGTGACCTTTGTTGTACAGGGTTTAAAAACTGTAATCAGTTTGACATCAGCTGGTAATATGTTACAGAGTCAACTGTACTTGTCAGTGGTTTCAATGAAGTGGCTCATCAAGGTATGTTACATGCTAATGACAGTTTTTCATGCCTTTTAAAAGTCTCTCAGACTACTTTGGCAAACATGTACACATAATCCTCGACACAAGTTATATTTTATTATATAGTATATATGAATCATAAACCAAATTGATGAAAATTATTTTCAGGGGGCATCCGGATTTGAACCGGAGACCTCTTGATCTGCAGTCAAATGCTCTACCACTGAGCTATACCCCCAGACACGTACTACTACATGGTGAAACCTATCGTACAATTACGACAAAGTGTGCTCCATTAAGAAAATGGTTGCTTCTGAGGTCTATTGCAAGTGAGTTGTTTCTTTTCCAAGTGTTGTTACTTACAGAGTCATCGTCTTTAATTTCAGCAGCCAGCTCAAAGTCTCCGCTGTCAGAGTCTGCCTCCGGCTCCCTGTTGGCTGTGTGTCTCTTCTTCTTCGTCAGTTTCTTCTTCCTCTGCGCCATCTTGACGCTTTAATTCTCCCTTAGACTGCTTTCAAAGACTTTACTGTACAGTTTGTTGAATAAAACAGCGTCAAACTTGTCAACACAGCTCATAGCATGTCAACACACGTAAACACGGTGGGCAGACATGTTGGATACACGTGTGGGCTTCTTCTTCGGCTTCCGTCTTCTTCTTCCGGTCTGGTGTGTTGCGTAAAGCTCAACACCGCCACCTACTGCCACAGAGCGTGTGCTGCTAAATAGTCTTATAACATTATGTTACTCCAGCTCCACTTCCTCTTATGCCAATATATTGTAGGCTGTGTGATATATCTATCATCTTTAACTCTTTATAACACCTCTTCATATAGTTGCTGATGTAACAATGTCTCATTTCTTCATAAAGGATGCACATTGGATGAACCATACTTCAAAGCCAATAATGCAGCAGCTAAATCTAATCATATCACACAATGTTCCGGTCTTGCTTTTTCAATTCTCCTCAAATTAACTTCATTAATTCTGTGAAGATATTTTGTTTGAAATCTATAAGCTCTGGCGAACAGAAACAGAGGGGCACTATCCCATACTCTGATCTGCAGATGTCAGGCTCTTTTGGTTCATCTTTAAAAAACCTGCACTTAGGATCTCATGTGCTTTTTATATCTTGTCAAACTGCCTCATTTCTGTTTATAGTATTTAATCTGTTATTGCAAAAGCAGAGTGACATCTACTCTAAGTTTCTTCTCTCTGTTTATCTATCTATTTATTGCACAAATACCAGAGAGAAATGTTGCTTTTCAACTGATTTATGAGAGAGAGCATACATATAGCATCCTCGCCCTGCTGCATCTTATATTGTGTTAGCATCTCTGTGTGTGCACTTGAAAGGCTGGCACAGATGTCTCGTAGCAGAGTCTTTTTTTGAATCTCAATTACACCCTAATTTTCTGCAGCAACGTCTCTGATGCTGAGATGTATTATACACAGTCCAATACTGATTTAATCGCAGGAGGTGCTTTATCTCCCTCCCTCAGTCAGTATATATAAATTCAAAATCTTTGCCATGATAATTATCTCTTTGTTTTATTTGAACCAGCTGAACACTGAAATTGTTCAAGTGAGAACAGGGACAAGTCATGTACAAGCAGATAACACGATAAACATTATTTGTCTTATGAGTTACATGAACTGCATTAACTTTGACTTGGATTATTTTATTCATCAACCCCTTTATCTACATTTGTTAATAATATATAACCCAGATTTGTCATTTCTATGTCTGTAGAGCATGATGTGACAAAAGGAGCTGGCAGTACCCATGTCTTGCAGTTCCCAGTGTAACACTGTGCTGTAATCTCAAATTAAGGTCATTAGGTTGCACATTTTGCAGAATAATCTATTTTCGTTTTATCTGTCTGAGCAAACTGAAGAACCTTCTTTAGACATGTAGAATACCTTGCCCTAACATGCCTTTATTGTGATGACTATATATTTATATAACTCAAAACTCACGGTGCAATCAGAGCTTTTCTTTTATGTTGCGTAACTTTTCCTGAAGTGACTGCATAGGACATTTTGGCAGGCAAAGCCTACCCATCCATGCAACAACTGTCACACTTATGCTACTGGAATCCTGAAATATGCTACGAGGTTTCTACAAAAAAAAACAGATTTTAGTCCACTGCACAAACATAAGCTCAAAGACAGAATCACTAGGTTTCAGCAGGCTTTATGCACTGTGCTAATTTTAGGATTCTGTCCTCAAATGCCATATTTATTACACATGTGCTCAACTATTGTGTCATTTTTTTGAATAGTGTTTGTGTTTCACACAAATCTGTGTTTCATCATTCCTTGTCACATAATACCATTACAGATGATGTAACAAAACAAAGCTCTTCCCCCATTCATAAATATTGTCCTGTGAAAGCTTATGTGGAATATCTTCGCTTGACAGCCTTGAATCTGGTTGAATCTGTGAAGGGGGATTAAATACAAGTTTCTCACTTGGGTTCCTGTACTGATTTTGCCTAAAATGGTTTAGTATAAGTTATTTTATCAAAATGTGTCCTCTGAAGCCTCCTGTAATCCACGCATTCACCTCCAAGCAAGGCCATAATTATAATATACACTGGGGAGGACAATAAATAAAAATATAAATAATAGAAATAAATTTAAAAAAAAAAAAAAGCTATTCAAAGGCAGGGTACAGGGCACCGGTGGCTTTGTGCTAGAGCAGGCGCCCCATGTACAAGGCTGTTGCCGCAGCGGCCGGGTTCGACTCCAGCCTGTGGCCCTTTGCTGCCTGCCCCCCCCCCCCCCCCCCCAGCTTCTCTGTCCTGTCCATTAAAGGCTAAAAAGCCCCCAAAAATATCTAAAAAAAAAGGCAGGGTACCAATGCAGTCACCATTTCTATATCAGCCCCCTGTAGTAAGTAAATGAGCTTGAAAAATGGTTCCTATATGGGATGTCCATGGGTTCCACAATGGTCCCATGCCAATTACGCTATGGCTACTTGGGCACCAAGTGGGTATGGGCCCAAAATGGGCATCTTATCTGGGGCCAACTTGGGTAAAACCAATTGGCATGGCACCACTATGGAACCCTTGGATAATGCCACATGGGGCCCGTTTTTCAGCTCATTTACTACCCATGTGGGCCACACGTAAAAATGTTGGAGGGGCGTATTCCACTGTCTGATACAATAATAACCAAATGTAATCATAAATAGTTAAACTTAACATATTGCCATTATTACTTGTGGGTCTAGTCATAGCCCGTATAATGCTGGCCGTAGCTACTGCAGTGTCACCCATTGGTTTGTGGACTCCCGTTGTGAAGCCTTGAGTTTGGCATTTTGGCTGTTGCCATGGTTGCCATCTTGGTTTTTTTTATGGAGCCAGAAATGACCATATTTGGACTAGAGGGTGGAGCTGTGGAGGAGCAAGGGGTGGGTCTGACTCACAGTTATGCAGACAGTCTGTCACTCAAGCAGCCCCCTCAATATGCATACCTTTGGGCCTTAATAAAATGTAAATGGGAGGGTGATTAAAAAAAATATTCACCTCCTGTACTGTTGTCATGAGTGTTGAAATTAGCTATAGAGACCAAAACCATTTTTGTACCAGTGTGGAAACGTGTTTATTTGTGCAATAAATCTGGGCATTTTAACATGGGTGTCTGGGGGATTTAGTCTGTTTTGGAGCCAACCTTTGCATGTTTGTTTTTCAGCTTCACTGTCTGTCGCTTTGTTCTAGTACTACTGCAGTTTTGCATGTGGTTTGTCCAAATGGTGTTGCCATATCCCAAAAGAACACAGCTCACAGGTATATTCAGCTTATGTTAATGGTTTAATTATGTGAAATTTATCTGAGCAAAGTGTCAGTCATTTATGTGCATGTGTAATTTATGTAGACACTAGTAGCTTTTGTTTATTGCATATGTGTATAGTATATGCTACAGCTGTATTTTCTTAGGATAAATAATATAATATAATTTTGAGTCCATAGCTACGGCCTTGCTTTCGAACATATTAATTATTGGGCAAAAGTAAATCTAAGTGACGTTCCTGCATGTGATTTCATTACAATGTGAGGCCAGCTGCTGCTCAAGAACACAGCTGCCCAAAACATTAAAAACCTAAATGAAATGAGATGCTAAGTATGTTACTCATTAGAAACCAATATTAGGAAAAATCTCAGCAATGTTTTTCTTCCCATTTTTATTAAATGTTGTTTCTGTCTTCATCTCATCAGAATTTTTTAGAACGTGTATCATTAATGAAAACCAGTATATTAAATGTGGAGCTGATTTATTACATTGTAATAATGCACATCTTCTTTTGGTCAGTATTTCTACAGCTTACAGGACTTTTTGCATGAGCTCATAACTTTCTGTTGTTTATGAGCAGCCACAGTTTAATTTTTTAAATCACCCAGTGGAAATGTGTCCTTTGGATGATAACACTGACACTAATATGGCAGCCAAAACGTGTACTGCGCTGTTTGAAGTCAGTGGGCTGATGTACAGTAAATAAGTCAACACCATGGCAACAGCCCGGAGCTAATGCCATTCATATTCCCTCACAGAGCCTGGCTGCGATGGCCGTGAGCCAAATCTGTTCAGGGAGCTGAGAGGGGATGACACACATGCAATAGGTGCCGAGAGCCACCTATAGGATCTGCTTTTTGTTTTTAAAGGTGATTTAAGTGATAAAGCCCGAGGGGGATTAAGATATGGAGCTGGCAGCGATGGCAAAGTTGTGGTGTTTTCGACTTGGCATTCAAGTAAAGCGGGTGTTGGCATCAGTGTGCTATCAGGTCAGCCTCCAAAGCTCCTGGCAGTGTCTTAACTCTCACTATGTCGAGCCCTCATGTTGAAAACATGCGGCTGAATCACGCTCCACATGAGTTCATTTTCTGACATTGCTTATTATTCATGAGGCAGTTTCTGTTTCTGTCAATGTGTATCATGGGCTATGAACAAAAACAGAGTAGCATGTTTTGATGTTCCTGTTTGGAGCGTGGCCTGATAACACTCCACCTTTTACATATCCACAGAGAGCTCTGCCATTGATTCCACAAAGTATAATGATAAGATCTATAAATGACAGACATAGCCCACATGATACATGACATATTTAATACTTAATGTAGGCCGAACTAAGCTGCATACTGAGCTATAGGAGACTTACAGCAGAGTATCTGACCTTTCAAAAACCTGTGATGTAGAATGTGTCAGTGATATCGTGGATTTAGATTGTACACAAATAGTTCGCTAAGCAGTCAGTGACTAAATGGGCACTAAATGAAAGTCATTAGGAAAACAGATGTCAACATGTCTCAGGTTGGATTTTTGTAAAGATGTTCTTCAGCAGAGTGTGTGTAGCAGATGCTGCCTCTAAGCCTTGGAGATTGGGGTGGATGTTTAAATTAAGAGATTATTGAGCTGATGGTTTGTAAAGCTAAGCCTTTAAATGGGGGTAGCAGTTAAATATTCTTCTACTCTATCTGTGTCGATTTAATTATTTATCAACCGCTCTTTAAAAGGGCTGGCCGTGGGTTCAGTGGACCTTTTAAAAATAGTCCAAACATCCAATTAGCATTGCGAGTGATGTGCTGCAGCATATCAGGCATGTCCCTCCAGCAAGCCTTCAAATGCTGGTTTGATTTTCCACGCCAGCCGCTGTACATCCAGGGGGCAAATTAATCTCGGAAATCTGATAACAGCTCCTCAAAAAGTTTGAAATAGCTGTATAAGAGGAAATATTGGCTTTGGAGTTGCATCCCATGAAATGATTATATCCCACTTGTGAAATGTGAGATTAGCTGTGACTGTAGAAACTGTAACACATATTTCAACACAGAGATGCAATTCCGTAGTCTAATCTCAAATCTGTGTATGGATTTCAAACATTTCAAATGTTTTTTCACTCAGCTAGGCTGTGCATTAAAGATTCAGTGTGTATGATTTAGGGGGATATGCTAGCAGAAATATAATGTCGTATAATATTATGTTTTCATTACTGTATAATCACCTCAAAATAAGAGTTGTTGGGTTTTCTTGAATGAGCTTTTATTTCTATATATATAGCAAGATTGCTCCATATGTAAATTGCCATCTTGCACCGTCATGTTTCTACAGTAGCCTAGAACGGACAAATCAAACACTGGCTGAAAATCACAAATCACAAATCACATTAACGTGAAACTGCTTTATTCAGTGTTTTCAGCAGTTTAAATCACAGGGTACGTTTGTTTAGGAGAGGGGAAGACTTCTGCTGCAGATACCCCCAAACAGTGTAGGGGAAACATTGATTTGTAACATGAAAATGTTTTATTCAGTTACCAGTTTTAATCACCAGATCTATTTGTTTTGGAGAGGAAGAGACCTCTGAGGATAATTCAGCCCCAGGTAAAAAATGTCCTGAACAATGAACACTGGCAGAATTCTGGAGTAGCTGCAGCTGGTTGCAGTCTGTAACACTGTTCCATTAAATCAAAGCCAATATTTTTCTGCAAGTCCAATACAGAATATGCCCCTGGATCGTAACCAGAGTGCATCATGTAGCTGTGAACAACCTGGTGAGGAAGACAGTGGGTCTCAAGGCAGTGGGTCTCAGGGCAGTGGATGAAAGGGTCAAAGCCTGGTCTTAGGCTCACTGCGCTGGCATGGCACTGCGAATGTGATCGTGCCACCCCCAGTGGCAGCAGCAGATGGTGAGAGGGCCTCTGGGCTTTACCCTTGGGGCTGCTGGGCAGGGAGATGGAGCAGCCATGCACAAAATACGAGGCCACTGATTGGACCGTGCGTCTTAAGTTGCCATGGGCTGATAAGAGGCTAAGAGGAGCAACGCTTACATGCTTGAGAAGACGTATAATTATGTTAACCCGGTAGTTTCTGTGGACCTTCCACTTACCCATCAGGGGAGAAAGTAGCTTATTAGGTCATTGAATTGGCATTGGGTGGAATGCAGTCTGTAAAAATTGTATGATTTTTGATTTACAACATCATCATATGCACAAAGATAGAGAGCATAGTGGAATAATTTGTGCTCCTGCATTCAAAAATGATTGCACAAGAAACAAGCTGACATTTTATTAAATTGTGGGAATGTATCAGTCACAATTTGTCTATTGAATATGAACTCACATGAAGCAAAAGAAATGCATTGTATCCTATGGAGTAACTCCTCAAATAGAAAGAGTATATTTTGTAAACTCATGTAGTAAACCAGTGCATTGTAACAAAAATGCTGGGGGGGTCATCGTTTAAACAGTAATAAAGCGAAATTCAGAAGTGCTTACATTCCCACAACTGGAGCTTAGCCTTTTGCTGAGACGTCTCCTTTGCTGTATAAGGAGAATCCAGCTTTGCACTCCCTTTAGTGTAAAACTGCAGAGGCACATACATCCGGTCAAACTTTCAATTACTTGATATTCTGGGTGCTAAAAGGCAGTTTCCCTTCAAGGCTTCAGCAGTTAATCTTACAGCAAGTGCCAGCATTAAGGCGATAATCACAGGACATGTGACAAAAGCACAAAAACTGTCCTTAAAGAGAAGCGAAAGAGACCCCTGAGGATTTCTCCAAACAGCCAAACCGGAGGGCATCAAAGTCCCTGAAAGAGAAGTCTCAAACCTCGCTGATCTCCGTGCACTTTCTGGACTTTTGTTTTGATTTAGCTGCACATACCCTGCAGAATATCTTTCCATGTTGGAGAGTATTGTGGTCAAACACTACTGGATTACTGCTCATTAAAGCTGCAGAGAACCCGCTGGGCTGTGGTTAATACACGAGACTTAATGGCCATTTTCAGTTTCATCTCCTCTACACTTTTAGGGGAGGGTTATATGTGATGACAGATGCCCAGAATTAAAGCTCACAGAGCAGAATTAACTTTTCATGTATTTCCTCTTCACATCCTTGTTGTTTCTTTTTGGTCGTTGCTTGCACAGCCGCGGGCTCAGTTCTTCTTCTGGTGTCTTAATTGCAATTTCATCAAGAATTTAAAGCCATGTAGCCTTCCCTATTCTTGTCACTGTCACTCCAAACTAGCCACTGCAGGGGACTTCAAGGGTATTTAAAGCAGCTATTGTGTGTCATAAGATAAGTCAGGAGCAGCTTGGGAAAGACTCACTTTCATCATTGTAGTACTGCCGGACCTCCTCTTCCCGCTCTTCCCCCTCCGAATCTGTCCTTCCCTCACTCTCTCTTTCATGGATTTATCACTCAAAGGCTCAAGCAGCTCAGCAGAATATAAATGAACAAGAGCTGTAGGATGGGGAAAGAGGAAAAAAGGTCGAGACAAAAATTGTATCTGCACATCAGCACTAGGACTTCTACAAGAACTGCCCTTTCATGCTTCACACCACTCAGTTCGGTGGTGTGGGTGCAATATGAAAATTACACTTTATACATTCCTCACCCATGTCCGTGACAAATGGAAATCGCTGGATGTTGAGTTGTGCGGGTGTGTGGGTGTGTGGGTGTGTGTTTTTGTGAGTGTGCATGCCAAATGTGATGTTACTTTTAGAATTATACATCCCACAAGATAAGGCTTTTATTATGGGAAGAGTTCATGTTCAAGCAAAAGTTTGTAAACATTTTTTTCTTCCTGGCAGAGAAGAAGAAAAGATTTATTCTATTCTTATGTTTGTGGGCTAAAATTGAAGCTACAGCCGGAAGCTGGTTAACTCATTAGCACGGAGACTGGAAAACATTTGGAGACAGCTAACCTGGCTCTGCCCAAAGGTTACAAAATTTGTGTACTAGCACCCTTACTAATTAAAGGGTAACTTTGGTACTTCTCAACCTGGATCCTATTTGCCCATATTTGTATCAAAGTGAATAATGTAGACAACAATTTATGAAATTGGTCTAGAGAGTGCTGCAGCCAGCAGCTTTGAAACTGGCTGCAATGGAGCACTTTAGGGCATACAGCATTGCCAATTTATGTCCACTAAAAGTGTTTGTTTTTGCTACTGAGAGGATCACCGAAAGGATCCCTGTAGAGATAGACCTCTTTGTTAAAGAGATCTTTTTTGTTTGATCAAAGACCAACCTGATCTCGCTCCGAAGTCGTTGAAATTCAATGCTTGGGCAGTGACTAGTGGCTTCAGACGCCAACAAAAAAGCTGTCCTTTAACGTTGGCATGATACACGGCAGGCCACCTTTATAATTTAACAGTGCCCAGCCACGCCAGGGGTAAACACGATGGGACAAGAATGAGAATAAGACAGTGGAAGTCTGAGTTGGGCGGGTGGGAGAGATGTTGGATGGGTCCAACAAACACTGACTTTCACCCGGGAAAGAGGTGTTTGTGTCATGTGAGATTATAAAGCCAAACCCTGTTCAGTTTTCCTAAACCTAAGTCTATGTTTTTGTTGCCTAAACCCAACCACATGGGTTGGTTGCTGAAGGAAAAAAATGTCAATTTGTGTTGTTTATAGTGTGTTTATGGTGTGTTTATTTTGAAAGAGATACTGATATGTGACGAAGTCTGAGTGAGAATGTGGTGCAGAGACAGACCCAAAATCGCTTTCACCAAACCCACTAAACTCCATTTAGTGAATGATAATTTTATCATTTTAAAACACACTTCATTTACAATCAATAAAAACAAAATAAAACACACAAAAACTGTCTTGGTTCATCTTTTCACAGTTCCAACAATGCTAAAATTACTGTTTATTTAAATGGAGTCTGGTGGGTTTAGTGATAGCATTTTTGGGGCTGTTTCTGGTAAAAAAAAAAAAAAAAAAATGGTCTTACTCTTTAATAAAAAGCTCTTTCTCTGTAGAGTCCTTTCCACAATGTAATCAGACACTTTGAATTATAATCTGAGCCTGTCAGTGGCAAAAACAACGTAATGTGGACATATACTGATGGCGCCAAATTCCCTGAGTGGTTGCATTGTAATCTGTTTCACCAGTGGTGAATTTGGGAAAGGGAGTTCAGGATTTAAAAATGCATAAGTTATCATTCATTTGTTAAATCTGTGCAAAAAACAAAGAAAGACACAAGTGCATCAGTGAGCTTTAGTGCTAGTAGACAGACAGTGTCAGTCCTTATGTTAAGCTACACTTCATGAGTGGTATCAGTCTCCCTATTTAAGTCCCAGAAAGAAAGCAAATAAGTGTATTTTTCCAAAATGTCAGACTCCTATTCCTTTAAGGTTTGCATTTGCATTGTGCACGTGCACACGCACACGCACGCACACGCAGGAATATCGATTAAAACTAAGCTTAAAACAGCATCTTTTCCTCCTCACCTCCTCCTGCGCACACACACACAACTGTCCACATGACCCTCCCTACGTACCATATGCTTCACACAGATAGTACACACTGCTGACATTTCTCTTCCCTCGCCCTGTTTTTCTTTCACACACACTCACACACAAACAAAATGACTCATGAATAAAAGCACAGCGTGGAGACACAACTCACACACAGCTGCACACACTTACAAATGAAAAGAGGCACGTGTGTGTGTGTGTGTGCGTGTGCGTGTGTGTGTGTGCAGGGACAAAACAAAAAGATGAACTGCAGGACATGATTGGGCATTGTTTGCTCTGTAAATGAGAGCTGATGAAAAAAATAGCTTGTCTGCAATCCACTGTAATCAAAACTTATGTGGAGAAATCTGCACTTGTCACTCTAAATATGTCTTAATATGAATGACAGCGATCATTGGCAGCCATCTATCAGGCTGGACCATATGTTGCTTTGGGTGGGGAGGGAACGAAGGCTTACTGCAAAGCCTGCCTTATCCTCCGGCATTACAGTCTCTAAGAAAGGATTTACTCTTTAATTCTTGATTAGATAGAATTTTCTCCCCAGTGTGCAAGCTCAGTGATACACAGAGCAGAGATAACCTGCCCTATTGGGAAAGTGTGTGTGTGTGTGTGTGTGTGTGTGTGTCCTTTGGCAACGCTCCCTCGCTGAGAGACACACACATGCACTTGCTCATGTACACGCTAACCTGGCCCCCCTGGTGTGCCATCCCATTTAGAGCCTGGGCTTTTAACACATTGTGATAGGGCTATTATTAGAAGTGATGTATTATCAATCATGAATTAATCCTGATTGATGTGTTTTCACCCAACTGGAAAAGGACCACTTGCTACACTGTTTGTTTTCATCTCCCTGATGAGAGAAAGTGGTGCTTTAATTTTTTTTTCTCCATGGGATGACATGAGAGAAGAGATTTTTTTTTCCTTCTCATGATCAAACCACTTCTTTCCCCAGCTTCTCCTCAGGACGTGAGGAGACCGCTGAGGAAGACATTCATTTATTTAGTTCCCTCACTCATTTATCTTCCTCCCCCTCATCTCTTTGCCTGACTGGCTGCTGAGCTGACTGACTGCCTGGATGGTTGGCTCCCCCTCTCACTGGACACTCACTGGCAGTTAACTCACACACTGCGTGAGCTTCGCTGAGGCTGGGGTGGAGAGAGACACTCGGGCTGCTCGGGCTTTGGAAAGTGGGACCTCTGTTAGGCTTCTCTCTCTGTCTGTTTTGGTGGACTGTTAGATGAGAGCAGAGGAAATCTCAGGCTCTCTCTGCTCCAGCACTGACCACTGACCGTCACTACTGTGCTGCATCCATGACTTTACACACCTGGCTGGTGTATGGGCTTGGAATTATCTTGGTTTGGACACTCTGCTTGAAACAGGGTGAGTAGGATGATATTTTTGGTGTTGAAATGTATGGAGAAATATGTAGTACGTGTGTGTGTGTGTGTGTGTGTGTGTGTGTGTGTGTGTGTGTGTGTGTGTAATCCTCACCTACACAAGCCGTTTACAGGCAAAGCAATCAATAACATTAATGTACAGCCATACAGACAATACGCTGTATACAAATGTGTCATAAATACAGTAAAGTACTGTAAAAAATCAACTTACAACATTTGCAAAATATTAAAACAACGCAGCAGTAGAATGATAAGAAATGGGCTGGCAAATGCTCCAGACCAAAACCAACTGTATGGATCACATTAATATAATGAACAACCCTGTTGAAAGGTGACTCCAATAAATATGCCTTTGTTCTGCATTTAATTGACCTGGGAGTTCAAATCTATGCCTCCCAACAATAGGTGATAGCCATAGGTGGCAAACTAAATTTCCCTACAGAGCAATAAAGATTGACCTGATTCGGCTTGGCTGCAACCTTTGTTTCACTGGGGGCAAAACAAGAAGAAATTGGGGTGCTGTTGTGTGCGGAGATCCTGCTTTGCTTGATTTATATCTCAGTATTCGGTCTGAGTCAGATCACCTCTGATCCCAACTCCAGACCAGAGGGCGAAGAGAGCTCCTGGCCAGACTAATGATGATCAATAGGGCAAAATCTATGAGGCAACAAATAGCTGGCATAGCTGTAACTGCAGTGTATTATAGACTAATGTCTCTAATTTTCAAATGAATGTTATTTCTGTTCAAAGCTACACAGAAAGTCAAAAAAGGTGTCAATAATAAGGTGGTGCACTGAACCATAACCATCGAACAACAACGCCAGAGGACAGTGAGCTTAATACCATAATAGCACACAATTTAATACCTATTATGTGTTACATAATGCATGATTACAGTAATCATCTTGAATTCATAATTAGTATAATATGTTTATGGTGCCCTAAAAGCTCATTTTGAGCATAACTTCATTTTAAGCCCCACTGAAAAAGCAAAACATAATACATAATGAGACAGGCGAGCAGTGGTGACCTTTTCTGAATTAAATTCAAATGTTCTTATGATAATTCTTAAAATCATGTTTTGTTTGTCCTCTGTATGCTGCTTACTTTTTCATTCAAGGTGCCTTCTTCTTGAAATGTTTCCCAGAAAAAATACATATAATATTGTAATGAATGTAATTGGCTCAGTGTTGAGATGCAGATGAGCTTCACCGGCAAATTTGCATGTTAAATGTACTCAATACCAATAATGGATAAGATTAAATTTAGGTAATGATAGATTTTGATATATACAGAGTTAATCAACATTTGCAATGCATACTGGCACGGGCTCTGGTTATGATAAATTGCATTTGTGCCATGAAAGCTGGAAGTCTTTCCAGTATGTCCTCATTATGTTGGCAAATGCTCACATCGGGCAGCTTTTCAGTGTTTCACGAGTGTGGTGTGCAACAACATAACATCACAGTAAATTGATTGATCAGGTTGTTTGCCAGATGTAAATGACCATTCCGCTGTGTTGTATTTCCACAACCATTACCCAGCTCTAATGACATACTCCAATATTTATAAGAGCTTTGACTGCATAGTGTATCACCAGCAGGGGAGTATGACACATCCCCTAAAGGCTGGCATGTGCTCTCTGTCCCTGTGAGGCTTTACATTGATTCCAGCAGATTTCTAAAGTGATTTTTGTAAGAGCATTTGCCTGGGATTAGTTTGCTCCTGAAAGCTCCATCAGAGCTTTTGGTGGGCTATTTAACAGAGCAGAGGCGGCAAGAGGCTCGCGTCCGCTCTCTGCCCTCGCACTGAGTCCACAGGGCTGCACAGATAAAGAGGGAGGATTGGTTTCAGCCAAAGCTGATCTTCCATCTTGTGTGTGGGATTTTGGAGGTCAGGCACAGGTGTGTGAGGGGTCTGAATCTGTGGACAATCCCTTTAAGCTCTGGTGGATTTGTTCTGTTTAGGCTTAGCCTTACTTTCTTGAGAGAGATAGGCATTGAGACAGTGACACGGGAGAAAAGGGAACCAAAGATGAAAGAGGTCTTTGGAAAATTTTGTTTCTGAAAAGATGTGCTTTAAAAATCCCCAATTGTATGATGATCTAATGTGTGCCAGCTCCTCTTTTAGCAGCATGGGGACCAAACCTATTCTGGCAAATGATTATGTTAACTGGTGATTTTTAGGCACCAGTTGAGAAGGAAGTGTAAACAGCATAATTTAGCTGCATGTTGATTTAGTCTCTCTCGAGTCCCTCTCTCTGTGCTGTAGCTTCCACCACTTATAGGGTGCTGAGTGGTGGAGACATGGCTTTGAGATCACAAGCTGGAGCTGGCAGGCAGACAGCTTGGGATGGGGTGTACTACTGAGGGTGAGTCACCCTTAAGCACACACTGGAGGAGAGGAGAGGAGAGGAGAGGAGAGGAGAGGAGCAGTTGAGTACCGTCAAGATGAGAACAAATATCAAACTCCAAAGCAATGGTCCTTGTTTGAACCGTGAATTGTTTAGAAGGAATCTTGATCCCTTTGAGATGTACTTCTCTCAAAATACCATGCAAGATGCTGTTACAGTTGAACTGAGGCATCACTTTAAAATTAGCTCATTTGCACTGTTTATGTGCTGCATAGCTTCAGGGAGAAGGGCTGTGATACTGCAATTTAAGTCTACATCTGGTTGCTATAAAGATTATTTTTAATTGAATCACAGTTAATGTAGATGCTTCTGACAGAGATTTGGAGTCAAGTGGTTGTTTGGGTGCAACTTGGAAAAGTTAAGCTCTAAAGCAGCAATATCCCAGCATTACCAACATAGGTGGATCTGATTAGGTTGGATGTAATCCAGCAGCAATAGTCAGTTTTATTTAATGTGATGCCAAATGTGTCAAAGCACTAGCCAAAAAAAGTAAAATTAAATGTGTCATCAGCAACAAATTAAGAAGTTACAGTCTTGAAACTTTAGTTAAATTCATTTAAGTTCTAGACACAGACAAGCTGATGGACGCATAGCAAAGGTATGCTTGTGCAACCCAATATGACACACATTCAGGGCCACTCACAAGGGGGTAAATAAGGGCAAGCTTTCTGAGGCTGAGTCGCTAGGAGGGCTATAAGCTATGTATGCTATAATGATAATCAAATTTTATTTTGAAATAAAATATTCGCCATTGCTCATTTAAACAACAAATTTACGTTGTACAATATTCATTATTGCTTTAGTAAAATGTACCCTGTTTAATAATGAAACCCCACCCTCACAAAAATAGTTTGGGTCATTTTTTTATATGCAACTGGGAAAAAAAACATCTAATTCTAAAACAACATTTAGGCCTAGATAGTGAATAGTGAGTGAATTTCCTTGCTATGCCACAACCTGCACATACATTTTGATGCCAGTATAGAAAGGAGGAGAAGATGAAGGAGCTGAAAAGGGATTTAAACTCACATAATGATGAAATGACCAACATTTTTCAGTCAGCTCAGAAAGCTGTTCCAAGCCAGGCTAAAGAGGCAAATGATAGCCAGGAGGCTAATGTTACAGCTAACATTCCTCTTAGCCAAGAGGTAGCTAGCATCACTGAAGGAGCCAGGCCAACCATCACCTGTTAAAATAATAATATAGATGATAGTGCCTGTGTAGCCCCCTCCACTGAGAAAGTCTCTCCTAATCTACATGTATGCATTGACATGAGTAAACCTATGGAGTAAACCAAATTTTGGGAGGGCCTATTCACTGGACCACCTTTGGGTTCCATTTTGTAGTCTTTATGTTGTTTTATCAATACTACTTAATCTCTGTGTTTCCAAGTGTCCTGCCCACCAATGAAGAGTTTTTGGATATAGAATAAATCTGTGCCAGACAAGACACAGGCTAATGTCTTCATTTTCCAAATCTTTCTTCCTTTTATTTGAAATTTAAATCTTTAAATCTTTATATTGATAATTACAATGGTGGTGTGAGCAGCACCTAGGGTCACCATCAGTCAGGCATGTCCAAAGACCGGCCCACAGACCAATTTTTTACATTAACCTCACAATGGCAGGACCATGATACAGTTTGAAGACATGCACCATGTAGGAACTATGCAGGTGGAACTACTGTGTTTTCATAAACAGACAGTAAACAACCAAATTAATGGTTACCTTTAGCAACAGACATTTCCTGCTATGTAGCAAACATGGCAACAGCAAAAAAGTGTAAAGTTGTCAGCAAGAGCCACCACTTTCAGGAGTGGCGAAAAGTTATATGAAACTGTTGCATTTGGCTCATTTGTATGTTTGCATTTGTATTTTTTTGTTAATAGTCCATATGGTGTAAGAAGCAGCTGGTTCCCAGGTATTTTCACATTATTTAATCTGACCCCCATTCAGAAAGTTTGGACACCCCTGCCATAGGTCCTGTGTGGGTCTCCTGCCTGGACAGTATCTGTGTACACTGTATGCTATTTCCTCCATAGCCCCCAAATAGCAGCAAAGGCGCCATTGCTTATGCATCGCAGTGGCTCTCCACAAACATGCTGCCACATCATCTTAAATTGCACCCTAACAAGTTGTCATGGGCTGTTCTGTGTGTCCCCTGCAGTCCAGGGTCTGCAGTGCTATGGCTGCAACATCATCCAGGGCCAGAGGTACGTGGATGTGGGCTGCTCCAACCCAGAGGTCATCACCTGCACCCACTCGCACAAAGGCTTCAAACACCGTTTCTGCATCAAGACAGAGAGCAGTGAGTAAACCTCCGTGACCAATGTTTAATGACTAATCAACTGAAATCACAGTTTTCTCTCTTCTTTATCCTCTAACCCAGTGAGCTAATGCATCTCTGTGTGATACTTACTTGTAGAATATTTATGGTGGGGGGGTGGGAGATTATAAAATCATGATGAATTCACTCTGGCGTGCCACTGGACATTGGCATAATCACTTTTAATCATACTTTCATGTTAATGTTCTTTGTCCGCTGATGTGAATATTCCATTGCTCCTTCCACTGAGGATAGTTACATAACCCCACTTTGGTGTGCTTTGATGAGTAAATTATAAGTCACTCCTTGTTTGATGTTAAGTCAAATGGAGGATGTGGACACCCATGACAGGAGAGTGATGGTCAGATGAGTAGTTCTGCTGATATCCATGGAAGCGTGGACAATCCAGCTGTTTCTTTGCTTGATGTCTAAAGGAGCCAGTCATGTTGAAAGGGCTGATGAGGCACCTTTTCCGTGCGCTCGGAGAAACAGCAAGCTCAGAAAAGGACTGACGACGGCCTGTCGGAAACACAATGACAAGCACTTGTGGGTCAAAATCTCAAAACAGTGTCTTGGCGGTAATCTGTGGCCAGTCAGCCTGTTAATCTTCATGTGACCCCGCCAAACCCAAATCTAACAGATGCTGGTAAAGTTCCATAAGAGTCTTAGAGTTCTACCCTTTGTCCTCAAAAACATGACATCTGTCCTTAATCCATAACCAGTCCAGTGTCCTTCTCTCCTGAGCAACGTCCTCTCACTTTTCAGCTGCTTCCAACCCATAACTGAAGTGAAAAGTTTTTGACTGGCAAAAATGTCTAGATAGGCAAGACAAAAAGGTAAGTTCAATATCTTTAGTTCTTGTGCCTAAATGATTATGGGAAAAATGATTTTTGAAACTGGTCCAGCACTGAGTGAGAGTGCTGCAGCAGGCAGTGGCGAAACAGGCTGCAATGTAACCACCCATGGCAACATGCCGGCTGCAGCACAAATATTGTACCAGTTTCAAAAATTGTTGTTCCAAGTAGACATTTAGACTCAAAAACATGGGAATATGAGTTCCAGGGTGGAAAATACCAAATTTACCATCACGAATGATCGTTATAATTTAATTGAAGAAAACAGGTTAATCGTTTCATGTTGACCTTGCTACTCTCTTGACCTGATCGCTCTTTGTTTTCAGCTTTGGGGGATTATAAATGACAGAGATATTGTGCCAGTCAAATCTCATCACAGAAACTACCTTAAAGGTCCAGTGTGTAGGATGTAAGGGCATTTATTGGCAGAAATAGTAGGCTATATAATATTCATTACTTTTTTATTTATTAGTGTATAAACACCTGTAAATACCGTCGAACAAGCCGTTATAGCCATATCTACACACAGAGTGGGTCCTCTTCCACAGAATCCGCCATGTTATTTCTACAGTAGCCCAGAACTGACAAATCAAACACATTCACGTTTTTGCGTCAGCCACCGTAGTTCTACACACTTGGAGAAGTTTCAGGTCTGCATCCTCACTGCTAGATGCTACTGTGTCCTACACTAGACCTTGAGTTGAAAAATAGTGGAGATGCTGACTCAGGTATAGAACTCCCATTTGTTTAGATTTCGCTCTTGCCGATTACACTGCTCTCAGACCCAAATTATGCACTTTAGTTTCATTGGTTTGAAGCTGTAAGGACTCAGAACAATCTATATGTCTCACAGAGTATATTACAGTGTTGGGAGAGAATGTTCAGGTCATTTGCAGCTCTCTGGATTTAGATAGAGGTTTTTTTTTTTTTTTAAATAAAGATGGTACTGATTTTAAATACATACTTAGCCTACATATAGTCTGAATTTCATGGAAGTGCACTGGAAAGGACAAAATGTTCCGTTTGCCAGAGGCTTGGTTTCTCAGCTGTGAAGACATACGTGTAGAGTGTGCCTTTAAGCTCTCTAAATGTCTTCCTCATTACACACTTGCAGTGTTTGGTGCTTACATATGCATTTATTTTTCTTGCTGAGCCAAACACCAGCTCGTCACTCTTCACTGACTGGCTGTCTCCCCCTCCTGTCCCTCCAGCGGCCCTGGGTATCGTCCTGACCAGCGGTTGTGCCACATCCAGACACTGCCAGCAGCACGAGTTGCCAGGGGTGCGCATCCACTGCTGTGACTCAGATCTATGTAACAGCGCCCCCTCCTGGCATCCATGCACGCTCCACTACATCTGTGCACTGTTCAGCCTCTTGCTGCTGAGGATGTGGTTGTGATATGGAGTCAACCTGGAGAGGAGCATCACATCTGTGGACTATGGGAGACACAACAACTCTTATGTCTTAGCTGCACATGTTTAGGGTTGAATGAGAGTTTTACTCAGTGTGGTGTTACTGGTGAGCACCTTAGCTTTTGTCACATTGTTAGCTCGGACATACAGTCAGAGCGAAGGCAAAATAACCCTGTGAATAATCAAAGTAATGATGAAGCAGCTTGCAGTCATCAGTGAATTTATTGTGCACATCCACTCACTCAAATTTAACTTGAAGTATGGGATATTATGGGACATTTGTTGCCATGGAAGAAAGATCTTTGTCAGAGTCATAATGTCAGTTCATAAAAAGCTTTCAGCCAAGACACCTTGCATCAGCAATGCAGTTAGTCTACACACTGACTTCAGGTTAATAAAGACTTACATCCACTACTTCTGTATGACATGAATCAGTTTTCTCTCTTCAGCAGTTCATTATCTTTATCAAGATCAAATCCTTGTGTGCAGTGTGTTCTTTTAAAGTCACAGGCTATTTACTTTGCAAAGTTAAAGTTTTTTAGTTTGCTGTCCAGTTCTCAATGCTAAGCTTGGGAAAGCACACTGCATGCAGTTCTGTGTAGGAGTGTAAGAAATATTGTACAGTAAAAGCATGTAATGTTGTGAATTATTGTATTAAAATGTTTCATATTTTTCAAAAGAAACTGCTCAGAACTCTGCATTTTTATTATACTGAGACATACCATGAATGTCACATGCTATACACATAATCATAGCAAACTGAACAGGGTTTACATGATTTCAGGAGAATAAATTAACCTGTTAAACAGTAGGCCACATGATAAGTGTTTTCACGTGCCTATGAAAATGTGTAACGCTGACATGGAATAAATACAAATAAAACTTTTTTTTACACTAATTAGAATAAAACAGAGACAGAACAACAATAATGGGCTGCTATCAAATGGTCATATATTCACTAAAATACACCAGTGAACATTTACACAATAACATTATTTTCATACAAGCATGTCATAGAAGGTTTTTGCTAGTTTATCATGTACTTACACTTTATGTTTTGTGTATCACTAACCTGTCATAAATAAAACATACTGTGTATTAGCCTCTACAAGCCCATAAAATCTAAATAAAAACAGCATCATTGCCAGAGCAGAATCTCACACGAGTCTTACACAAGGACACTATTAGTACATTTGGTACTGCAAAGCTTTACATTTTTAATACACAGCACAGTCCACTTACATTATGCTAGTTATTTGCATGTGACAAATGTGTAAATAAATATATGAAATATATGAGAAAGAAATCAGCCAAAGCAATGCAATGGAAAAAAACAGCAATATATTGAGCCATGTCTCACTGGAATAGTTTGCCAATTTACTTATTTTTTACTAATTTTTAATATATATATATATATATATATATATATATATATATATATATATATATATATATATATATGCATTTTTTAAGTTGGGAGGACTGGTTATTTTATTACTATACCATTTACTGAATGTAGTGTAAATGTAACATTTGCTAATTTTATGTATTTTCTATTGTGGATCTCAGGAGGAGTAGCTGCTGGTGAATGAAGCAACTAGTGTGGATCCAATCTAGTGTGGATAAATAATGAATTGATTTTTAGGCAAACAACATCTATTAGGCTAAACCTTGCATCTTTTGGTGAGATTGAAATGCTCTATACATGAAGATTTTAGGTCAGCAGCCCACCTGAACAGCATCTGAACCCAGGTCACTCAGGTGTAATCAAATCCCTGAACACTCAGTCTACTATTACATGATTTCACCTATGTGATGAATTCATAATCTGATACTCCACTTAATCAGTATCAAGTGGTGTAGCAGTACAGTATACATGAGTGCACCTGTGCAGGTGAGACTGCTTTCCATTAAACCGTGCACACTATTGGTGCACACACCACAAATCGCCGCATATGATGCTCTTTGTCCCAGAAGCCCATTGTATACAGCGGAGGAAACCCTGTGCCGTGAGCAGCCATCTTGGATAGACAGATCACTTGAGCCAGGATAACCTGCATTCCTCATCTGAACAGCTCAAGATCACAAAGCTCAAAAGACTTAATATCTGGTAAGAACAGAGAAGAGGAAACACTTGAGCACACTCGTACATAAGAACACAACGTCTGATAAACGCAGAGACGCAGAGTATTTAAATTTATAAAACGGCTGCAGCAGTTTAGCTAGCCTGTTTTGCCAGGAGTCAGCTAATTGGCAAGCTAACGATGCTAGCTAACAGATGGCTAATAGTAGGTTGTTTTTATCGTCGGCTTCCAAGATTGGGATCTATAACACATTGCACTATTAGAGGATACTATTGTAGGCGAACAATTACTTGCTCGGCGGTGAGTAAATATTGGTTGACAAGTTAACTAATCAACGTATTTACCATAATCCAACCCTCGCAGCTAACTGGTAAACTAGCATGCTAAAGCTATAGCTTGCTGTCGGTAGTTTGATGTATGGTGGCTTTTGTGAAATTATGCAGAAGTCAGGTGAATTTTCTAACATAGCAACTCATATTAGACGATCTCGACTCGATTATCTGTGTGCTAGCAAAGGCAACCGATGTACATATTGTGATTTATGCTATTCGTTGTCAAGATATATCTATTGATGTCAGCAAGCAGGTAACTAACGTTAGCTAGCTAACCTAAACTTAGCTGTCAAAACAGCTGAATTAGGGCCGTGATTGTTATCAGACACGATCGTGTAGTTGGTTACTAACCAAGTAAATGCCAGATGTTTGTTTCCTCTTTCGCTTAGTAACATTGCTAGCCTTTGTGTGCTAACTAACAGCAGAGAGTTAACCAAAGCGATGCTGTCACTTTGCCGGTTGGTAAGCTAAGCTAACCATCGCCGTCTGGAAGCAGGCATGTCATTACAGTAACATATAAAAGGGTTAACATTGGACACTCAAGTCAGATTTGTGAATGTAGCCTGTCCCTTTTTATTCTGGTTTCTTGCATAGAAGTGTTCATCTGTTGTGCAGGGTTACACGTAAGGTCCCATATTTCCTCAGCTAACAGTGCCTTAGCCTCCCCTTTAGCTTTACTTTTCCAAACAACAGAGGTGTGTGGATTTAAATCGCAAGTCGGCGACGAAGTCGATCCTGTATGTCCTTAACTATTGCAAATTGGGATAGATCTGCATTTATCTAACATAAAATGCTGCATCATTTCTGTTTCTTGTGCCAGTGCACTTTGTGTATTGGCATGCTTGATGTGATACTTAAATATTTATGTTATTTTATATGGATTTTTAAAATCACATATAAATAAAATGTGAAAGATCTTAAAATCTGTTTGTATACATGATGAAAGTGAGCTCTGTCTGGCCTGTATACGGTAGTAATGATTTCATTATGTTGTTTTTAAGGCTTGAAAGGAGTCACATGATTTGAATAGTGGGCCCGAGCATCATGGAGGCACTGTGACTATATATGTGTCATGATTTCCTGATAGCCCAGATTTGAGTCGTGCATCCTTTCCTCTGTGGGAAGTGGCTGAGAGGAGGAAGAGCAATGACAGTGTTTTCTCTGGAGAAAGATTAACTGAGTGCTGAGGCTGCAGTCTGGTCACATGGTCTTGACTTGCCTTCTCCTTGACGGACATTTGTGGGGTTTATTTCGAGGAAATTAGCACTGGAAAAAGGAGGCTGGGAATCGCAGCTGAATCACATTATGTTTTTACTCTTTTTGGGGATACCCTCTGATAGCTTATCTAACAGAGCACTGAATATCGTCACAGTACAGAGATGCCACATGAGGGTCATGTGACAGGAGGCAGCCTGAAAAAGTCCCTGAATATTACTCTAGGATTTTAAGGTATAGCAGTAGTGTAATTGTATGGTTTGTTCATGGTCTCTGTTTCACTTTGAAACCCGCTTAGTACATCATTCACACATCAGTTGATTTCAAATGAATTCATTGAGTGTTAGGAAAAAATATATACTAGTGTCATCATTGAAATCAGCAGACACAGCTTTGTAGGTTAAAGAATTTTGTGATAGCAAGTGTACTGTGGTCATTAACATGGTATCAAAGCCATGCTCTTAACAGAGTAGTACAAGGGCAGATACCCAGATAGTGTAAGGCGTCCACGTAGACCTCGCACAGGCTGCTTTTTGCTTCACTGAGGAAGTTGGTGTTAGCGGGGGTAATTACCAAATGTCAGGTCAAGTTGCAGAGTTTGTGGAGGACTGTGAGTGTGAGCCAAGTCTTTTTCTGGGGGCACCAACAAAAACGCAGTCACAGCCTGCTCTGATATGATGCCTGCAAGTTGTTTACATAGTTTGAAATGATAACATTCAGCAGGTTTTGCTGTTATTAGGAAGTCACGTTATTCTTCAGGAAATTAGCAATACTGAAACATACTTTGAGTTGTCTTAGTTAATTTATTTTCATTTGATTTATCTCTGTACATAAGAGAGTATTGATGTTTTCATATTATTCCCTCAAAGCATTTTACCTGGAGTCAGTATGAGTGTCAGTATGCACCGCCATGAGGGTACCTAACCCAACACCATTTTTATTAAAGCAAAGATTTAGGTGACATCTCGACCTGAATTAACCTCAGCAAAGTTGCCCTGCAGGTCCTCCTCAGTTCTTGTCCAACGAATTAATGTCTCTGATCCTCTATATTTCACCCATTTTCTCATGCTACTGAAAGCCTACACCTCCCATCTGTCAATTTTTCATCCCTGTTTCTAAAGTCCTTTTCTTTTTACTCACTTGCTCATTTTTTCATTGCTTCTCTCCCAGACTCTCATATCAGACCCATCCACATTTCTTTTGGCTGTGTCAGCATTAATCTGGCCAGTCAGACATGGTCACTGAACTGCAGATGCAAAAGTATGAGCATAACACCAGCGCCGGCTCTGATGTGGCACAGTGATGTCACTTTCCAGGAACTGCTCTATCTGCAGCACAGTTTTCACTGAGCTGCAGATCAGAGAAAAGCACTGGTTTAAAGCAGACCATCTTCGCCAGGGACACGGAAACCATCGGGCGGCTGAATGATTATGCTCCTGATTGTTAAGCCTGAATTATTTACCCCTCTACAGCAGTTACACTGTACGGCAGCACCTTGATACAGAATTACAAAACAGCCTCTATTCAGCGCAAATACAACATGGCCTTGATGTCAGGAGATAGCATTGCAAAGTGAATGTTATGATGAAATTGTTCATGAGAGAAACCGCCTGCTTTCTAAAGCAGCTTCATTGATGTTGCACATGACCCGTCCCGATCATTTATTTATGAACAAATCTGTGCATATTCCAAAAGAGCGTCTCCCCATGGCTGTTCAGCAGCTGTATTTGTCTGAATGCTTTTCTTGATAGTGTGTTAAATCTGAAGGCTTTTCCCTGTGTGCTTCGTCTGTGTGCTGTGAATGGAGTGTGAACAATGAAGCATCAGTGGGTATCAGATAGGTGTCAGGGCTATTTTTAGCCTAGCTCTGAGCATATGATGCTGGAGGTGTTCTTATATGTAAGTGTTACACTGTTTACTTGTAGACAGACTGTGTGCGGTGCCATCAAAATAAGCCAGTGTCATTGTGCAGCTCTGTCATTATGAGAAGAGACAGTGCGTGCTGTAGGGATGTGGATTACTGGTGGTCTTTACTCGCCTTCTCCTTGAGCTTTCTTTACCCCTGTGTGTTAAAACTGATCGATCACCTCCATTGTCTACCTGCCTACCTTAGGCTATTGTAAGTATGAATACTGCTAGTGGTTCTTTTTAAGACTCCTATATTTAATAAATGGAGTTGTGACTGGAGTTTTGTTTGTAGACCGAAAATGTTTTGGTTTGCAAGTTATTTTTACTGCCGTGTAGTAAGATAGACATTATGGGCTGTATAATTATATCTCAATTATTGCCGGTCAATGCCGGTCACTCTTCTCAGTGGCTGCTGAGATTTCAACCTTTGCAATCAGGCAGAGAACTCCATTTTTGTTGGGAATACTCTAATCACCTATGCCCCGTGAACTATCCACTCCAGGCCACCTACCCGATTTAATTTTCTTTCAGGCCAAGTGAATGTTGGTGCAGCACGTGAAAGGTTGTCTGAGCTTTGAGCATGCTAAGTTCAGCTTCAGCGATAGCCCAAACAATGTGACACTGAATCACCAGAATCGGCTCGAACTAATTGAAGAGGAGGAGTATTGTTTGGCAAATACTAAACTTTATTAAAACTGTACATCAGTTGGCTAACAGGTGGTAAAGGGCTAGGCAGTATATTGATATTGTGACTTGAGATTAGGTATCTTCTTAGATTTTTAATATCACAAGTCTTGTCTTTTCCTTGTTTTAAAAGCTGCATCACTGTAAAAATATGTGACTTTCTGAACTTGCCATACTGTTTTAGCTGTTCTATTATTTGTTTTTACCCAGTTAATCATTATATCCACATTACTGATCAAAAATCACATTTTGTAGTACTTTGTGAAAGCACCAGTAGTCGATTGTGATATTTGATTTTCTCCATATTGCCCATTCCTAAGGTTGAAGTTAAAATTGAAGTCTCGATATAGATTTTGACTCCACAAAGAGTTTTGTTAATTTTGTGGTATGGGTAAAAAAAAGGAGTCAAGGAGTTTGTCATTGGTCAGCAAGCTGTTAAAAGTACATGGCTGTGGCTGTTTTTTCCCCTTGCATTTTTTTATTTAAGCAGAAATATGAAGTGTGCGGGAAGTGCAGTCATAGCATCTCCTGGTTTACGAACTAAATGAAAAAGTGTTAGTGTTCAGTTTCATTTTTGCTTACCCCTACAGTCTCAGCTGTTGCGTCATAGCAATCTAAAAGGAAGCAGATTAGCTCATGATCAGATACGTTATTTCTGGTTTTCATCTAGTTTGTACTTGCTGATTTTGATAAGCACCGTATGTATAATTGGGTAATTTAAAATTGCATACTATAATAAGGTAATTACTAAAATGGTGTAACTGCAATGTATATGTTTTAATGTATTAATTCACATTCTTATGGAAGTATATTGTTCTTATTGCTGTGCTTCAATGTGCGTCAGTGAAGCATCTGGCCTTGCCTGGGCTCACATTATTACAGTCCTGTTGCTCTGGTGGGATTATGGCCTTGTTGAATAACACTGGCCCTTACATGACCAATTTAAATTCAGATGTGCATAATACTTCCTGTGTTTTTATTTTTATTTATTTGTGTATTACCTCTGTGTATTGTCTTTTATTCTTTTCTTATTTCTTATTTTTTCTTATTCATAAGATGTTTATTTTATTTATGTGGAGAGAGAGACCCTTAATTAAACCAAAATAACTCCCCAGAATGGAGACTCAGTGTTGAGTTTTATTGTCACAAGGGACTGTAGTCATTATTTGTATAATATATATATATTTTTTAACAGTTGTAGTTGACATTAAGGTATTTGCTCTTGCTATCATTATCTGACCATCTATAAGTAGGAAAACAGCAAGTTGCATTTGCTGACACTTAATGTGCCATATTTCTCCTTTTCTGTCTTTCAGAGCCACAATGGCCACCGCACCGTACAACTACTCCTACATTTTCAAATACATCATTATCGGTAAGTAAGCAGTGCTCTACAGGGAGCCATGTTGATCAGCTTGTCCATTTCTAAAAGAAGGACCAAAGAACGATGATCTTTTCCAAGTGGATCCAGAATGTCTCAGTATATCTATTATTGCCATTTTTTAATTTGATCTTTAATAAAGCACCAGCTTTAGAGGATGTTTCTGCATGCCCGTATTCATCTACTGAGAGACAGTAATACTGGACAAACAGACAGATGTATCAGTTAAATTGACAATTGTAGTAGTCCACTCAGATATTCTGTAGTCAATGGCTTATAATGTCTTATTATATCCTTTTAGCTGCCTAATTTCAAAATGAATCACTGATACCTAATGCACCTCTCTGTCCTGCTTATTAATGATCAGTTTAGCATACACTGCGAATGTGTGATGAATTTTTAAATACCTTTCCTCTATTAGAGTTATGTTCCACTTCTGCTGACATGTTTGTTTGCGTGGAGGCTGTAAGAGAAGCCACTGCTCTTATTTGCACATACATTTACAGACAGACATATGCATAAACAAACACACCCATAGCTCTGGGCTATTTATCCCTCTCTTCTGAGAAACCTAAAACGCTCTGCCTCAGAGCTAGCAGTTATCAGATTTGATGTAAAAGGGCTGTGTGAATGAGTCTACTAGAGCAGCCTGTGGCTTGCTACTAATTTTTGCTTACACTTTTTTTCCCCTTCACTGGAACAGTGAACGAAACTTTCACAGTTTGGTTTTGAAAAGGGAAGTTTTAAGGTCTTGTGATCCTGCTTTTTGCAGTTGCCTGCAGTTTTGTAATCTACTTTTAAGTGTTCTAGCGGAGTAAAATAAACAACAATTGCCTAAACCTTTTGTATCCATAAGGTTTTTAAGCATTTATTGTGTGAGAGTATCCACCAAAAGCCTCAATAATAATTCCCTAAACATTGGCACACTTTGAATATGAAGGTACTCAGTCAAAGGTAATGTTTTTGTCAATATTCTTCACCCCTAACACACAGATTTTGTGATTTTGTTCGCTTGCAGCATTGCTTTTTATTTCACTGAGCTGCAAACAGAGGACTCGAGTCACAGTTACACAAACGAGTCACAAAATAAATGTACCATTAATGTCAAAATGGTTCTCAACATGTAGTGTGAAATTTGGTGGGACAGTACACATTATAGTCCAGTCTTTCTCTGTCTCTTAACGCTCCACATGAAATTTTCAGTATCATCGCTGACTGTCTCAGAGGGGCTGCTACAACATGCATGGGGGCGACACTGCAGGCATGAATAGAGAATTGTTGTTCTTCTGTTATTTCCTTGGTTGACCTGAGTTTCTGTCTATGCCTCTCTCTCCACAGGGGACATGGGGGTAGGGAAGTCATGTTTGCTTCACCAGTTCACAGAAAAGAAATGTAAGTGGCGCCCTGATTTTGACTCCTATTTTTGTGTGTGCTTGTGCCTCAGCGTATGTAAGGTTGCCAGGTTCAACTGGAGTGCCTAAATCGCTTTAGATTTCTTTATGTGCCAGCGGAAGTCGGCGGCATAGAAGTCAAGTGTGAGCTCAACAGTGAGAGACTCTTCTTCTGTGTGTGAGTCAGCTGCAGACTCCCATTACCATTCAGCTCCGTTTTGTTTAGTGCTACTATTAACGGGCCAGATGCTGTGTTCCTCATTCACTCGCCACCATCACATCCTGCAAACACACACACACACTGGGGGGGATTCAGAAAAGGTTTTCAGTGTCAGTTAAAAGGAATTTGTCGCTTTCTGGGTGTTGATACTTTCAGTTTACAACTACGAGTATGACGACTCTATAGACTATGATTAATTATTGATGCAGCTGCTGCCGTCTAACAATGGTGTGTGTCTGTGTGTGAGTGAGGGGCTGCACATGTTCACAAAATGTATATTACAACATTAGCATTGTAAGCTAAGTTGTAACTGTCATCAACCTGATGAAGGAAGAAAAAAAATACCTGAACATTGAGGGTATGAACTAACTGACCCAAAGAATCAAACTGAATTCATAGTAACCTCACTTCCTCTCCCCAGTCATGGCGGATTGCCCCCATACGATTGGCGTGGAGTTTGGTACAAGGATAATTGAGGTGAGCGGCCAGAAGATCAAGCTGCAGATTTGGGACACAGCGGGGCAAGAGCGCTTCAGGGCCGTCACCCGCTCCTACTACCGCGGGGCTGCAGGGGCACTCATGGTCTACGACATCACCAGGTACAGTGGGCCTGTTATGTGTTAACGTATGTCGGAGATATAGTGTGGTCTGAACTTTACAGAGTTTAAGTGGAAGGTTAATAGAAGCAAAAGCATCTGATAAATGCACAGTTTAACCTTACAGACGCCCTCTTAAACAAACATGGATAATTTATCCTACAGCTTGTGTCCAACCCTCTTGCCCAACTGTGAGATGGTATCAGCTGTGTGACAAATAAACACACTTCATCATGTGGAATGTCTGTCTGCACCACACCCAACTCCACTAAGGGTCCCTAGGGCCCCATTTACAGTACTTAGCTGGAATAACTAATATAAATTGTTTACATGAATCACTGTTAATGTGGCCACGTACAGCTTCAAAGATGAGTGTTCAGTGTGTCAAGCATCATTTCTGTAAACACACAGCTGATAAGTCCTCATCCACATAATCCTGTAATTAAAGGGTGTGGCTAGGGCTGCACGGTATATGCGGTAGACGGTAGAAATGATATAAATTTGGCCCACGGTAGAGATTTGCGCTCTACCGTCCTATCGTCGATGACGTCATCGCACCTGCCTCAGTGTGAAAATGGCTGCGAGCACAGAGACAGCGGAGCAAGAGGAGCTGGTTCACGTCCGTGATTTAGCGTAGCACGTGCAACATGTGTTGCTGGAGAACTTGTGAGTGAGTGAGTTAATGTCTTATGAACAGCCCCGGACTTCTCAGACTCTTTTAGCGACTTACCGCTCAGAGGGAACTCATTCAGTGTTTCCTCTGGCAGCAGCACAGCGTCTCTCCCTCTCCTCTCTCGCCGTGCGCACACGGGAGTTGGTTTTCAGCAAGAGAGTTTGTCATAAACCTTTGGTAATGTAAACCTATGTGACGCTAGGGGCTCCACAAAAAACTCCATATGTGAATGTGTGATAGTTGTGGTATCATAGCAGCCTGTCACAGGTTACAGCGTGATGATTAGAGGAGAAATGGCAGAGCATAAAGGTCCAGGTGGAAAAAACACAACTCAGTCATTTAGGATTTTGCTAAAAGAAGGAAATTACCTTTTGATATAGATCCCAGGAGACATTTTGTACCATAGAGTACTGGGTTTTAATTTTGAGTTTTGAGATCTGCATTCTGCACAATAAATGCTCTAAAAATAGATTATATCTTTGCTTTTGTTGTTGTTGTTGTTTTTTTTAATCAATTTAGCTTTGCTAACGGACTTCAAAACCCATTCAGAAACACTTCTATTATAACTTTTACACTTAAATTTATACCGCGACATATACCGTTACCGTGAAGGGATTCGATTTATACCGTAATATAAGTTTTAGGTCATACCTCCCAGCCCTAGGTGTGGCTTAAAAAAACAGTTTTATGGTTGTAACATTTCCTGTACTTCAAGTTTCATAAATAAGTGCATTAACATGACATGAATAACCCGTTTATGAGGCTCATCCGGGTAATGAACACATACAAGATAGGGTGTTTACATGAGCACAGAGAAGTGTGGTTATCCATATTGCCCGTACACATGTAAAATACTAGTATTGCTGTTACTGTGGTCTATTTGCATAGGTGCTAAGATGAGGGATGTTGTGATCAAGTTTTTCTGTCCCTAATCCGAGTCATTTGTTATTAAGTATTTGCCAACACTGAGTCTCAATCCCATACTTCTGTTTTCCTGAATAATACAGCTGCACAGCGCGCACTTCAAGTACTTTAAAATTATTAAAATCAGTCCAGTGGGTATGCTTGACAAATAATTAACTCCGTAATACATTAAGAACAAAAAATGGCAGCATCTAGGCTTTTCCTTAATTTATTTATTTTTAACCAAAATGTAAAGTAGGCAATCCACCTTATTCCTAGTCCCCATGATATCTTATGGGGTATGAATTATGGGTGTAACTTTCAGTGCCAAACCAGAATCGGCATTGCCCAATGATAATGGTACCTAACAGTATGCTCATCCTCTTTTCTAGAGCAATTGGGAGGTAGAGCATGTGAAACACACCACCTGTAACACCTCAAACAGGATAATGGGATATTACTGTTATCATCTCTGACAGCCATCTCAAAACATTGAATGTTTTCCTTTTTGCATTAACAATTAGCTTGCCTGCTACATTAGCATGTTAAATTTCACAGAGCCAAGGCTATCTCACGCTAAACATGTACTACTTTTAGAAGATTAGTAATGATTACTTACAACACAAAAATAGACTTTAACACATTTGGCAAACTTTTACCATAATTATGTTTTGATTTTAGCTTCATGTAAAGTGAATAAACATGATGTTCACCAGCCAGTGCTCTGCTTTTGTGCCGTAAGGATGCAATTTACACATTTTTATAACTGCTGATTTATTAAGACAGAGTTCTACTGAGTGAAACGTAACGCTGAATTTAGCTGCAGATCTCAGTATGCAGTATTGAAATAAATAAGTTTAGGCATTCATTTTATATGATACGAAAGAACTATGGTAAATCAGTAACACAGTCTCAGCCTCGATGACTAAACACGTAATTCAAAGCATGCTGCTAAGTATATTTGATAATGGGCAATTTTCTATTGTAGGTTGAGATTGTAGCCAGAGAGTATTATTTCATGCAGCCTTTTGCCTGAGTTACCTGAATGAACTGTATGCCATTTAGTGTCTATTTTCATTTTCTGTACATTAAGTGGATGTGCAGATTACATTAATAAATTGCTCCTATTGGCCGTTTGCTCGCAGAGCTTTTAGTTGAACTTGCAGCGTGGCCCTAAGCATCTGTGGTGAAGCATGCACCATATAACTGATGACAAAAAAGCAAAATGCAGGATAAAGTGCCTTGTTTGACCACGATACTAATCTTTGAGATTGGATCGGGACATCCCTAGCTGTGACGTTACAAAAGCAAACCAACATTAGAGATGAGAGCGACAGGAAATATTAAAAATAAACTCAGTTTCTTTATCACTCCGGAGGTGAGACACTGTTGCTGCTGCCATTTTTTGTATTTATGTTTAGTCACTTGCCTGAAGCCGCGCCTGTGCCGGTAGTTGGCGTTGCCCAATAACCGGGATTTCCCAGTTTCTTTCAGAGTATTCCAGGTAGCATATTCAGATTTCTCATAAATGGGATGAGGTCGCGCCAGGTTCTGAAAACAGGATATGGTGTTTACATGCTAACACATAAATGGGATACTCCAAAAACCTGATCATAAATGCATTATTCATGTCCATTTAAATGCACTCAATGTAGTATATAGTCAAGTCCAGTTTAGTGGGTACAGTGCAATGAACTCCAAATATTTTTGTGTCTGCTGGAAAAAAAAAAAAGACCATTCTTCAAAGCAGCTTGAGCGAGTTTGGTCGAACATGACTCAACATAGTGGTGCTGGAGATGGTTACGGTATTGTCAGTTACAGACAGAAAGCTGCTGGGCTGAGCAGGAGTTTGTATGTTTCACCTGTGGGAAATAAATAGCAATTTCAGATTTATCTTTTCCTCACTCTGTGTAACAAAGTCGCCCTGCCTGCTCTAATTGTTACACCATCACCATCCTGATGTTGTAGCAGCTGCAGACTCTTTCCTGATCTCTCCTCCGAGATGGCAACATCCTGTCCTTGCCTGTCGTCATAGTAACCCCTATCTCTTTGTTGATGTCATGCAGGAGAAGCACGTACAACCACCTCAGCAGCTGGCTGACTGATGCCAGGAACCTCACCAACCCCAATACTGTAAGTACACAAATTAACATCTTTTCATTGTGTGTGCTCAAATTATTCTGTGTATGTCTGTTGCATCTCTATAGCTGTATGTCCGTGCACATTTCAGATTTCTTTGTCTCTATATATTTTGTTTTACTGTGTTGTTTTTTTTCCTGCTGTTTCATACATATCTGTCACGTGTGTTGTCATTTCCACTGCTTCATTCCCTGTGTCATTCTCCCTCTCCCCTGACTCTGTTTGAAGGCGCAGAGCCCTCTGACCATTTCTTAAATTGGATTTCTTGGTAAATATGATTAGCTGTGAAACGGACGTATGGCTCTTATTTACTGAGCCGTGTTCCTTTTAGAGAAGTGTGTTTCTGTAATATGCCTCGTCCACTTCAAGTTTTTAAACATCAATTGAAAAATGTTTCCCTGGTATTTAAACAGCAGATAGATTTATTTATATCAAGCTGTTTTCCTACAAATTTATGGGTGTCTTGTTCAACTATGTTTTCTTTTGCTCATTTTTATGGATAACTATGACCACAAAGTTGTTATGAATGTTAAATTAATGAGTTCCAGTGGTGTTCTTTCTTACACCTCTTAACAATAACAAAGCATAAGTCTTTTAGCCTGAGCTGTTTTAGGCTGAAGTGTCGTGTGTCAGCCACGTGGGGGCAGTGTTGTAGTCTAGTCATGGCTTGCTGCAAGTGTCAACAACATGTGTTCTGTGTCACGAAAGTTTATTTGGCTGCTGTTGTGCGAGATGGAGAAACATAATGAAGACATTATCTGATGATTCGACTGACACCGTAATCGTCATCTGAATGAAAACAAGAGTTGTGTAAGACTTCTTGGAATTTGGTGAGAGCTTTTAAAAATCAGCTCCCACTTTTCCAAATAAACAGCCAGTAATTCAGAAAGTAAGAATTGGATTAGATTATGTTTGTGCCTGTGACTCTGTTTAACGCAGTGGAAATGGAGCACTCTTCTCATGAAATTACCTGGAGTAGCACAGTGAGGATTACTGTGAGAAATTCTGGAATAAAATAGAAGAAATAGTTGTAAGAAAACATGAATGGTTTATGCTCAAAATGCAACAGTAGGAGTCTTGGGAGAGACTGTCCCTGCTCATTACATTACATCAGCACATTACAGGTCTAATTACATCACAGTTGCTAGGGGCACCATGTAGTGTGCTGATGCGGGGGTGTCAGTTCCTTAGTTTATCTCTGTATCGATCACTTAACAGACAACTCGGCAGCATAATGACTGCTTTAGGAACAGTCTTCCCACACTTCCCCCGGCTTTCTTAGCTCTTGGAGGAAAGCAAATTTGTCATACTGTCTCACACTTCTCTCTTCTGTCCCTTAGGTGATCATTCTCATAGGAAACAAAGCGGACCTGGAGGCCCAGAGGGATGTGACGTATGAAGAAGCGAAGCAGTTTGCTGAGGAGAATGGTGAGCTACATACAGAACAGCATGTTAGGAAGACAGGAAGTAGGGTTTAGGTGGAGGAAATAGGTTCCCCTCTACATTTCACCATGCTGTTAGTCTGTCTTTAACCCTTTTAAACACTACCACAGCCAGTGTTACGTCCTGGTTTTTATCTAAGCTTTCTCAGAGAATGGGGGGGGTGTGTGTGGTCATCCATCATCGTTTTAGCAACAACGTGTTTTTAAGTTTTAGCACAGAATTAAGTGATTTGTCAAAAAAAAAAAAATTGGCAAACAGTGTGGCACATCAACACCGTAAGGAAATTACTATTAAAATATCAAAACTGCCAAAATATATATTGCAATATATTGCTTCCGTAAGGTCTCAAAAGCTCAAACGCATTTTGCAAAAGCATCTTTCAAAACTGTGACTGTTCCCAAATTTCAACAAAATGATAATCAAAAGAACGCCAACAAAATGTCCAAATATTTAGAATTAAAATGAGATTTAGCCTCTGTATTCTTCTCAGCATGTTTATAATAGAAGTTCTCGTGGTTGATTTCAAGAGACAAAAGTGAAGATTAATCTCCCTCTGTATTTATACTGCTGAGACAGACGGAGAAGGTGACTTGAGGAAAGCAGAGATATTGATTAAAAGAGGGGGAGAATAAGAGCTTGGTATTTGAGGTATGTGAGCTTGTAACAATGTTTTACTGACTCTGTCACTGCATCTGTTTTATGTTTAACAGGTCTGTTGTTTCTGGAAGCCAGTGCAAAAACGTAAGTCTGCTCAGCTTCAGTGGTCTCAGTGACTGCGGAACATGAAATATCCCTTTGCTTACATTCTTAAACTCCCAGTTGCCTCCTTTCTCACATTTGTGTTTATTCTCCATGTTCAGAGGTGAAAACGTCGAGGACGCCTTCCTGGAAGCTGCTAAGAAGATCTACCAGAACATCCAAGATGGCAGCCTGGACCTGAATGCCGCCGAGTCGGGGGTCCAGCACAAGCCCTCGGCCCCTCAGGGCGGCCGGCTAACCAGCGAACCACAGCCCCAGAGGGAAGGCTGCGGATGCTAATGACCAAGCAAACCCCCTTCATCTTATCTTCCCCTCTCTCTGTCTCTCTCTCTCTCTCCGTCTGTCCTGCCCACCCTCCTTCAACCACTCCCCCCCTCCTCCATCCATTCCTCCACCTCCGTACGTTCATCCACCCTCTTCCCTCACTGCACCAGGAGCTGCATGAGAGCAGGGCTGCGGAGGGAAGGAACGGGGGACGGATATCGACTTGAGCCAGACTGAGCTGGGCTGTGTGGACTACATCTCTCCCCTCTTCTTCCTCCTCTCTGCCTGTCTGTCTCCCTTTGTTGCTGTCTCACTCCTCCTCTCTAAACTCTGTCAGTGTGTTGTTGTCCCATAACTCTCCTCTTTCGCTCCCCTCTGCTCCTCCTGCACCATTCAGCCTAGTTACCCCCCCGTCATAGAATGGTAGACGCCACCATGCATCACACGGGTTACTGACACTTTAGATAGATGTAACGTTCATACGATAATGATAAACCGAGACTGTTTTTTATGTTTGGTTTTATAGCTATATATGACATGTAAACACTGCATTAAGTTTCACCCGCCACTGATCAGTTCTGTACGAATCCAGTCTAAATTATACCCTCAAATTCCCGACGTCTCTCCTGCATGGTTTACCAGTTCAGCGTTTTATTGAGACATGCGGGTGTGATATGTCGCTCGTTAATTCTGGAGGGATCAGACAGTGAAGGCCATGAAGTATCATGCAGCCACACAGGTAAAGGCACTTAAACGTGTGTCAAAGAATGTGTAGCCAAGTGAAGCAGGATTCAAACCCGCTTGTGGCTTTTGATTCTGCTTCTGCTGCTCGGCACCAAGAAAGTTCCTTTGCCAGATGTGGCGACCCTGACGTTCTCAGGGGAGAGAGGGGAAAAAAATCAAGAAAACTCGGAATTACCCACAATTTCCTTGTACGCAATTCCTTGGTCTCTCCTCTGAGATATCACAGGAAGGAGTACTGGGTGTTTTCCAGCTCGTCTGTGTGTGTGTTTGTGAGTGTCTGTGTGTCAAGAAGTTGGATGGAAGTTTGATTCGACTTAAAAAAAAGAAAAGGCTTTTGTGTTTTTGATGGAAAGATTCATTCACATTGGTTTCTTTGCACCAGCTCTCCCTCTCCTCACCCGTCCGACCCCAAAACTCCCCCCCCAAGTCATATCAACAGATTCTGTCTTTACCAGCATTTTCTTTGTCATTGTTTGTTGCCTTATTATAATTAATGTTAATACTCTTTAATCTTTGTGTCGCTGCACTTGCTCTTCACACTGCTGTCGGGACTCACCCCGAGTCAATAAACCTACTCTTTTTAGATTAACGATTGCATTTTACTGGAGGATAACATCAAAAATGCAAGCGGTGGCTCACACGGTCAAAATATCTCAAAAGTTATCAGCAGCATGGTCTTAAAACTGTCAACACTCCTTTATCTCAAGTGCTGCACTGAAGAGCTGATCTGTTGTTCATTTGGGCGGTTGTTCCTCTGCCTTGTATATTACAACACCAAGCAGCATGCCCCCCCCACCCCCCACCCCGGAAACACAGTGACATTGTCAAAATCCAATTTTATTTTATTTTTTTTTTTCAAGTACAATTTTTCTGTACCATAGAGTGATTCCCTAATTGGACAGCTGTATATATTGCTTCTTAACTATTGGTGATGACCTTGCTACTTGGGATTTAGAAATTTATTTGCTGGCTCTGCCAAGATCTGTACAGTTGATGTGCTAGTGGGTTGCCTGTAATTCATGCTTGGGAAATTCTGTAACATAGTTTCTATTAATAAATGTATGTAAAGGACAGACACCTAGACATCCCCCCTCCAACCACCCCGTCTGCACACTACTGTACCCGTCGATTGGTTGAGGGGAGAGGAAGTGGATTGAGATGATGTGCAAACTAGTATTTATGTCTGCAAACTCTGATTCCTCTCATTTCTGTATGGAGTGGAGAATGGGGCACTTTTATGTTTATATTCTTTTTTTTCTCCCCCCACCCCATCATCGCTCCTCCACGTGGGAGGGGCCTGCATCGCTGTCTTAACTTTTGGGGAGTGGGGATTGGTTTGTTATTGTGGGAAGTTGGTGGGCTGGGTCTTCCTTTTTCCTGTGTCCCACCTCTTTGCAGTCTGAGTGACCACTTCCTGCTTTTGTCTGTCCACAAGTACAAAAAAAGTACATATGTATAAATTTTTAAGGAGCTGTGCTAACATTTAAATGCGTTCTTGAGTGTATATGATTTTAAAATGTTGACATTTTGATTTTAATGACAAAATACTCTAGACAGAAAAAATAAATTATACATAACCTGTTGCTGCGTGTCTGTTTCTGATGTTATTGCTTCTATAGAAACTGAAAAAAGCACTAGAGTCATTGATGTATTTCAAGTAGCACAACTGCTTTGTATTTTATTGCAACAAAAATTGCACCAAGGCTAGAGAGAGAGAGAAACAAATAGGAAAAAGAAAACATATTTACAAAGGAAAGCAAAGTTTTGTCTACAAAATTGGTGAGGAGGCTTAGACATTAAAGTAGAGTAGTGGTTGGTAAAGGGGCGGAATAAAAAAACAACAAAAAGAAAAGCCAACACTGACAGTACCATGTTGAAGTCAAGGCAGCTTGCAGTTGACTTATGTCCTCAGGCATCGCAGTCAGTCGGGGCACATGGGGTGAGACGACTACAGCACGAATACTGAAAATGTCCGAGAGTTACTGACGAGCATAAAGGAACGTGTGATGTTACAGTGGAATTTTCAATGGTTCTTTAAGTCTATAATGGTCAGCTTCTCACTTATACAACATTTTGTAAGACAGCAAGTGACAGATCCATAAACATTTCAGTCCAGTGTTTCCCCCATATATATATATATATATATATATATATATATATATAAAATTTTCTGCTGGGGTGGAAAGGCCTCTGAAACAGCATTTAGACCACGTGACATAAACCCTTCTCTCAGGCAAAGAATCTCTTCAGTGGTTGGAGAAACACTGTTTCAGTCTGTGATCCCTCTTAACAGATCCAACAGCGTGCTGCTGCAAGGCCGAGCTGCTACTGATGGCTTTTGTGACTGGCATGTAAAGAAAGTTGAATCAGTTTTATAAAAATAAAAAAAAAGAAGTCCAGTCTAAGGACAACATAAAACAACAGATCCACAAAGTCGCAGATCGTGCACCCTGGTCCCTCTCCAGTACAGACTGGAGACAAAGGTTTTTTTGGTATGGCAATCATACATTTAAATCCTATAAACAAATCAACCCAGCTATTCTTAACCACTTGGCCACATCTCTGCACTTTTAAAGTGGCAAGTCTTAAACAGCTCTGCCAATAGTGTTAAAGGCACTATTTGTTACCAAAGTGTGCAGTGAAGCATAGAGGTGAAGGCCAGAAGCTCATTCTGCCTCATTTGTTTGCTCCCATTATTATTTTATGGCACATGGTTGCAAATACTGCAAAAAAAAAAAAAAAAAAAAAAAAGCATTCATACAGAACAAACACTGACACGTTGTCATCACTCAGCACGCATCCGATCACTGACGAAATGTTACAAAGCAATGGGATTTGTTGGACAGAGGCTTCAGGTTATAAACACTGCGTGATTCCAGACGCTCCCTAAATCTTACAGGTGAAAATGGAAACTATGACATCAGTCGTTTAAGTGTTAAAATGCATCCTGGAACAAGATGAGGTTAAGTGTTTTGTTTTTGCTCATTGTCACTGATGAAAAATCAATAGTGATGGAAACGAATATCACAGGCCTCTTTTCTACTAGTGTCATCGATAAAGGGGAGAACACAACTAGAATACATAAGACATGATCATTTCAGAAATGATTGGTGAAAAGTCATGTTGATAAAGAATTGGCCCCTCGCCTCTCAGGAGGGCCACAAGACACTGTTCATGGTTAAGGCTTTTCAATATTGCAAACTCTGACAACGTCTGCTGAGAGATTCCTCTGATTCCATCCACAGTAACCACAGGCTTAAGTGTTTCAGAGTGTACTGTAGTGTGAAACCTACACTCTGCTGCTCTCCCGCAGGCTTTACCCTCACATTTCCAACACGAGCTTGGCACGAACCGCAGTTCATGAGCATGCTCAGAAAAAAAGGGTAGTGTAAGATACAGTTCATATCAGTTTTATTTCTTGGTAGGATGAGATTTTATGGCGCTACCTCTGAACAATGTCACTGATCTCTTTGACAGAGGACAGCAGCTTGCTGAAGTCCTGCTGTGCGTTGGCGCCCCCTGTGGCAGTAGGGCAGATTTGCAGCTCACGCAGGCTGCTCTCAAGCTTGTTTATGGCCTCGCGGAAGGCAAACTTGTTCCTCATCTGCTGTATGGAATCAACGTAGCTCACGCAGTACTTCGACAGGTTCTTTCCAGCCTCCAGCACGGCGCTGTGGCTACCCGTCTGCTCAGAGTTGCGGGAGATGGCTGCGCGGAGCAGCTCGGTGCCTTCTAGCACCATCTCACGCGTCACAGCCGAGTTAGGGGTGCGCTCAGCAGCCTGGCGGGGTGCGGTCTTGCGGAGGGAGCGTCGGGTGTTCACTAGGGGGATGAAAGCAGTGGGTGAGCTCAGATCGCCGGGGCAGGTGAGGGAGGAAGAGAAACCTCCCAGGCTCTGGCTGGAGAGGGAGCTGGTCACTGAAGAAGAGGAAGCGGAGGTCTTTAACGGTTGAGGTTTGGAGGTGGAGCCCAGGGGCAGCTTCTTGGAGCCCTCACTGACGGATGAGCGGGCTTGGTCACTGGCAGTGGTTGTATGGTGGGGTTCTGAGACAGAGGGGAGACCCTTAGCTTTGATGTCTGAGGTGGTGGATGAGGTCGAGGGGAGTTCTTGAGTGGGGCTGCGGGAACTCTTGCCTGTTTTGGCGTTTGTGGGTGGTGGAGGTGGGGCTGGCTTGGGTTTCTGTAACCTTCCTCTTTCCCTGACAGATGAAGAGTCCACACTATGTTTGTTTCTGCGGGCCCTGCACTCTTCTCCAGCTGCGCCTAAAGCAGGGAACACATTGGGCTTGAGAAGCTCAGCGTGGAGAGCGCTGGTCTTGGAGTTCTCCAGTCCTGGCAACCCTGGTCTCCGGACCACCTTAGGTGTTAATGCCTGGGGACTGGAACCAGGACTGGGATCACTGTCTTTGGAGAAGTTGGAGGAAACATCTGATGAGATATTCAGACGTGGCGGGGGAGTGAGGGTGCCCATTCGAGGGGCGTTCTCGCCTTTTTGCTCACTGGTTCTCTTGCGTGGCAGAGCTGGCTTGCCCCCGAAGGTGCCTGAGTCAAAGTGGCGTTGGCCAAGGTCTCGCGGCAGTGTGACAGACTTCCATTCAGTGCCATCTGAGCCAGTGGGCATGCTGGAGGACCAGAGAAATCGCTTTGAGTTAGACATGGATTCCTCCTCACTGGGCGGTGTCGTAGCTGCTTTTCCTCCGGGGCCAGGCACCGCAGGAGCTCCCTTCTTCCTGGGAAACAAAGGTCCTGGATAGGTAGGAGCCCCGTTGGTGATGCCCCCTGCCCCATTATTGTTCCCTAGGAATTTTGCAGAGTCGAGGCCATGTGTGATGTCATTGATGGCCAGAGATGCACCGTTATTGAAGCTGTCACTATCTCGTGGATCTGGAGTCACGCCCCTCCTGTCAGGGTGGATGTCCATCTCTCTGAAAGAGGAGCTGCGTTTGGGCGGAGCGGGTGCATACTTTTTCTTTTTCTTTGTCTTTATGAGACTGAGTAAGCCACCGCCACGTGTCTTGTCCTTGTCTTTGGGCAGCAAGCGGTCATCCTCATTCAGGTTACTGTCCAGGAGGGGGCGCTCTTTCCTGGGAAGCATGGGTGACGACACCGCTGCCTCTGGCTCCAATGGGTCTGTGGAAGAGGCCAAAAAGAAACGAGTGATAAAGAAGAATAACCAATTTTCGAACCACAATTACAAAATAATTTGAAAGATGGGAAAAATTATTTACTATTTTACAACAAGTTGTAGCAACTCAAGCAGGAGTGTGTGTGAGCGCGTCTCACCTGGACTATCTCCATCCCGGTTGTCCATGTTTTTGCGGAGAGTTCTGGTCTTGGTGGGCAGCTCTGGAGCCTGCTGGATGGGGCCTAATGTTGTCTTCTTCTCTTTCTTGCCCAGCTCCTTTTCCACCTCTAACAATAAAGACAGTCAAGATTTAAGAGTCTTACCACCAACTCTGACAAAACCATTACAAGGATATCTTTGGATATTAAAAAATAACAGCAACGAATCGAGGTGCTGTGGGTATCAAAGAAAGCAGTACTGACCATCAGAGATGCTGGACTCCTGGAACATGGTCTCAAAGGCTTGGTGTGTTTCAGCAAAAGATGGACGCTCTGAGGGGTTCCACCTCCAACCTGACAGAAAGACAAAAAAATATAAATATCAACAATTAAAAGTCCTTCCAATAGAATAGATTGCTTCTAATCATGGTCTGCATAGATGAGTTTTGCTACTCACAGTCCCTCATGAGCTCGTAGACCTTCTCGGGGCAGCCCTCCGGTCGGTCCATACGATAGTCTTTCTCCAGCAGCTCGTACACTTGGGACAGGTCGATGCCGGGGTAAGGAGACATGCCGTAGGTAGCGATTTCCCACAGCAGCACACCAAATGCTGCAGATATAGGCACAGGACAGCTAGCTGTGTTAGTCATACAACAATAAACAACTGAAACATGTCCAGTGACTGGAACGTAAAGTCATGGTGGGACTATGTGAAATATTATAATTAGTAAAATCGTTTCCCCTTGTTGAATAAAGAACCTGAAAGAAATTAGCTATTCAAGCGGGAACATCAGGAACACATTTCAGCGATGAGATCAAACTTACCCCAGACATCAGACTTAATAGAGAACTTGTTGTAGGCCAGACTCTCTGGAGCGGTCCACTTGATGGGGAACTTGGCCCCAGCGTGAGCTGTGTAGGTGTCTCCAGTCATTAGCCTGCTCAGGCCGAAATCTGCAACCTTTACCAGGTGGTTCTCCCCGACCAGACAGTTACGTGCAGCTAAGTCCCTGCAGGAGAGAATACAGAGAGGAGAATGAGTGGTGAACAGAGGCCATGAGGGAATCCTGACTTTCTAAAATCAGAAACAGACTATAAACTACTCCAAAAATAAAAATGCATAAATGTATCTGAGAAGAAATAAGAAAAAAAATCAATGGTATGTCTTGTTACAACATCCACTGTAATGTTGCAACTCTACAGATGTTTTGTGTGGAGCAGAGTCACAAGCAGAGTCTTGTCAGGTTTAAAAATTAAAATGCAGTTTGGCAAATACGGAAGACATAAATCATCTCATCCCTTCAGAAGGACCTCATTAAACGTGCCAGAATAAACGAGCTATGTAACAACATGGACTTGTCTGTGATGCAAGTCTGTCCTCCTAAGAGAGCAGATGAGAACAGAGCAGCTCAGGAATGGGGACAAAAGAGAAAATGAGGACAAAGATAATGTTTTCTTTAGTATTCTTGCAGCTCTGACTCAGACCACAGCACTGTAGATAGGCTGTTGCGCCTTTTACAATGAAAACTGAAATCAGTTATCTCAGATTCAATACTGTCCAACCTCTTTGATTAAATATAGACTTGAAAAAGTAAGAGTGAGATCTATACTACCTGTGTATAAAGTTTTTTTTCTCCAGGTACTCCATGGCAGAGGAGATCTGTGTGGCCATGTGGAGCAGCACCACTGCATTGACCTCCTCTCTGTTGCACTCCCTCAGGTAGTCGAGCAGGTTACCATGGGTCATGAACTCTGTGATAATGTAGAACGGTGGCTCCCGTGTGCACACTCCTGCCGAGGAAACAGTTTGCAAAACAAAATGTATTAATATCCCCTTTAAAATGAGTTGGTAGTTGTTATAGTTATGTGTTTATTTTTATTGCATTTTTAATTTTTGTTTTTAATCCAGTTTAGTCACCGTTTCCAGAGTGGGTTTGCTGGCTTCAGTTTAGTTTTTATTTTACAAAAATGTTCATTTAAGTGTAGTTTTTATTAGTTTCAGTACTAGTTTTAGTTTCTTTATTATTATTATTATTATTATTATTATTATTATTATTATTATAAACATGGACAGTATTTAGAGGCATGATTTAGGGGTTTCAGAATATGTATTACAATACAAACAACACTTTGTGATGGCTCAAAATCAAGAAGACATTCCAGTCTTAATAAACATGCACTATTGCCTCCTGACGTTTGCTGGGTTGACAAATTTGACCAAACTGACTCAGGCTAAAACTTTTATTTAAGTTGACTAAAACGTTTTTTTCACACCTCGTTTTAATTTTTAGTTTAGTTTTAGTTAACAATAATAACTGTAGTTTGAGTGTTACTTTCATTAACTTTTAGGCAGAAACAATCTTGAAAATACATCTGCTGCACTGGACAATAAAATGTTTAACATGCAAACATGAGTACCTCCGCAAAAGACTCTGGTTAATAGTTCATCTGAGCCAAAAGAAATCTATTCAAATGCATAACTTATACAATAGTATGATATAATATGCTTTTGAAAGTTTACATACCTAACAGTTGTACCAGGTTGGGGTGTTTGATTTCTTTCATCACAGCGGCCTCCTTGAGAAACTCTTCCACCTCCATCGTATCCTCCTGGACAGTTATGAGCAAAAAAGTGAGCAAAGCCCTGGACTGGCTGCAGTTGCATCCACACGCCACCAGATGGTGGCATTATTCAGCCAAATTGCATATTTATAACTGACCACATTAATATGTTGTGGTAGTAAGTATCAAAATGTTTCCTCTTGACTTAATGCATACAGACATAAGCCCTTTTCTCATCATGTCAAATGTATGAGTTTATAAATCCAATCTGGTCTCACACAGACCTCTCCTTGTCCCACTTTCTTTCTTACCTTTAGTGTCTTGACAGCCACAGTGAGGTTGTACTTCTTCCAAACACCCTCGTACACTTCCCCGTATTGGCCCCCTCCAAGCTTGTGTTTCATGGTTATGTCAGTGCGCTCCATCTCCCACTTGTCATAGTTGGGAGAAACTCCGTAGATGGTGGGCTTGTTGCGTTTCGGCGCCGGGTAGTGCAGCGTGGTGATGAGGCCGTCGGCCACCGTGGAGTGGTGGTGCACCAGCTCCGCCAGTGTGTTGAAACGGCTTTCCGACGAGACGTACAGCTGGAGGAGAAAGAGATTCTACATTTGAGTAGATGTACATGAGAGGTCAGTTCAGTTTAGGACAGACAGAATTTCTTGCAACTACGTGTGATGATAATGCTACTTCCTAAACCAAAAGTCTATAAATTATTTTCAGTTGAGAGGAAAATTTTAAATTCTGCAATTAGACAGGTTAAAGGACGGTCAAAACAAATGTACATACAGCATCAATATGCATTAGGCATCGGCTAATACAGTAAATAAAGTTACTACATCATCTTCATTATTCCAAAGTAAAACTTAGACTCTATTTGTGACCTCCTTCCTGCTACTCTTGTACAAAAGTTCTGCTTCTGTCCTGAATTATCTAACTATTGGAAGTCTATTTTCCAAACTCTGTGCCATGTTTTTGGGCAGGTGATGGGGCCTGATCCTTTGATGGCTGTATTTGGCATCTCGGGAGAGGATAGTCCTCTTAAAGGAGCAAATTACAAGATTGCATCTTTTATGATGGCATTAGCACACAGGTTAGTTGGAATAACCCAAAAACCCACTTAGGTTTTATGGTTAAGAGATGTCATACAACACCTAAAACTTGTATATTTTGCGGTTTTGCTGACAAAGTTGAGAAAATTTGGCGTCCCTTTCTGTACTCATCTCCTCACATGTAGCTTGCAGACCTAAGGTCATTGTCATTATGGAAATGTATTATATTAGGATAAACCATTTGAGACGCATCATCTCCTTTTTGAGGGGGACTCAAAATACACATTCATAGAACAAATGGAAAACAGAACAGTACAGAACACACTGTTATAGGACTTAACAATGAATAAAACAAATATTAATACAACAAACTAATAAAAAGATAAAGACTGGGAGGGAAAAAAGGAGTACAACTTTAGACTAAACACAATTAAAAGAACGATGATCAATCTCTAAACAGCATTATTGAAACTACTGGCAAACTGTTTTAAGATGAGAATACAAAACATTTTTATATATGTGAAATGATGACAGAGAACAACATTTAAAGGTAAATTAATCCAATCATTTTTGGACACATCGCATCATGAAATCACAAAAATGTGATTTGCAATGAACTTATTTGGTAAACTAAAAACCAATGAACAATTTTTTTTAAAAAAGGACGGAAAATAGAAAAGAGTGCACCACAGCTGTTAGGATTTTAAATAAACAAATGTTACCAAATGTTTTCATTACATGATGACTTCTTGTGTAAAAATGCATTAAAAAGTTAATGCTGACACTCCATGTCTGGAAACAATAAATGATATTAGGGAAACATATCAGACCAAAAATAACTGGCAGTGTGCCAGTAATACAGCATGAAATAATCTACGAAGTCTTAACAAAACGACACTAAAACATTTTCTTAATAAAGAACCCTGGGTCTCAGTCTCAGTCCATTCAGAGCTCACAAGGCATTAGTCAGGAAGCTAGTGGAGGGAAGGATATTGGTCAGGGCTCAGTGGACACAGTCTTTTCCATTGTCCAAGTCTTACATAACCCTGAAAATGATTTGCTCTACAATCTGAACTGTGCATTTCTTTACTGGTGAACGGGCTCTTTGAGGAAGCTGAAGGCATGCGGGGGGAAACTAGAAAAAGTGCAGTGAAAAGACCTTTAAAATCTAAAGAGGATTTAATGGTCAGTTGGCCGCTCTCCTGGCTTAAACCTTGACCATTTACTAAATTACGGGGGAAAAAATCAGTTTGACTAACGTAAAAACCTAAGTTATTCGGAGCGCTGTTAATCACAAAGTCAGAGTGAAACAAAGCTGCAGCTCGGGGGAGTGCTGAGGTAATCTCAAATTATTGGAGAAGTCATACCAGACTCTTGAGTTGTAGCTCAGTGGGAGGATGGAAAACAATATGAGATGGGGAACTCTGTGTGTGTGTGTGTGTGTGTGCGTGTTCGCCCATTTGTTTCGTGTGCGTGCGTGTGTGTGTGTGTGTGTGTATGTGTGCGTGTGTGCATACTTGGCTGCATCTGTCTGTGCTAATGCATGTCTTAGCATGGGCGTCAGTGTCTGGCCGGCCTTGCGTCTGCTGGCCATTATGAGCAGCACAGTGGTGGTTAGAGGCATTCTTGTCATAGCTAGAGTTCCTCGAGCTAGCTCACCTCACTGCATCACAGACAGGAGGGTGACACAGCCAAAATGGCAGCGGCTTCTCGATTGACATAGCAATTTGGGGGAATCCCGCGGAAGACATTCAGCCGTGCATACAAATATGGCATACACTTATGGTATATGGACGTGCACTTGTATGGAGCCTTTCTGATCTGGTTTAGTCTTCCGACCCATCAAAGTGCTCTTATACCACCAGTCACATTCACCCATTCACACACATGTTCATACACTGGTGGCCGAGGCAACCATACAAGGTGCCACTTGCTAGTCAGTTTAATATTCACACACACACCAATGGCACAGCATCGGGAGCAATTTGGGTTCAGTATCTTGCCAAAGACTACTTTGACATGCAGGCTGGAGGAAAAGGGGATAGCACCAACACTCTTCCGATTACTGGATGACCTATCATATTGTCGGACCTATCATGACGACCCCATCAGGATGCACCTTATTTAAAAGCTCTCACTGTAACCGTGTGCTCCACGTACCCTGACTTCTTTGTCCAACCTGAGTCTTAAGCTCTTCACATTTATGACTTCAAGCAATATATTATGCAAAACCTCATAACATTTTTGTAGCATTTTAGAGACACTAAAATAATAAAAATTTCCATCTTAAGTTCCGTCTTCGCATTGGAAGTATCAGAACGATGGAAACCTGTTCCCTCGCCAATGCTGAGAGAGAACAGAATAATGCGCTGATTTGTTCTTTCAGATATTAGTGTTACTTTGTGAGTCTGTGTGATGCAGTTAGATATTTCTATTTCTCAATATATGATACTCCTTGGTCACTGCAGCTGAGTATTATGTTTACTTTATATAAGTCCTTACATCTGAACAACAGCTGATATAGAACATTGCGGTCCTGCCATGTGCTGTCAGTAATAAACAAGTAATCAACTACAAACCACATCTAGAGGAAGAGGAAGCACAGTCCTAAGATTAGATCATAACATACTATATCTAACAGCCTAATGAACCTTAATGGGAAATCATAATGTGTTTCCTTATTTTCTGTCATATACATAATGTTACAATGCCAAATTTTCATCAAATAACGAGGTAAACGTATGTAAAAGTAATCCCCCTGACAAAAACCTAGGGCTTTAGACAGTTCTGAATACTCCGGAAATCCTGGCCAATCAGAGCAGACTGGGATTTTTTGGCAGGGGGGCTGGAAGAGACAGGCACTAAAACTGAGCGTTCTTGCATACAGGTGTTCCAGCACAGACGGTATGGGAGAAGTGTTTCAACATTCAACATTAAAGCATAGAAACATGTATTTTGAGTATGAACCTGAAAATGAGCATAACAGGTTTAAGGTATTTTTTCAGTTGTCAACATACAGTAATTACACCTTTATTATTAAGTAGACAGACGACATTCTTGGTGTGTGTATACAGTATGTGTCTATGTTTCCTGATGCCTACCTTCCCGTCAGATGCAGTGTTAATCCTGTAATGGTAGACTCTCCCCTCGTACCGCAGAGAAATGGACCTCTGGCCAGGGCTGCTCTCACTCTCGCGCACCAGGAAGCTTCCGTTGATGCCCGAGCTGAGCAGGTACTCTGCAGCGTTGCGTGACACAGGTCCATGGTACCAGCTGTGCTTCTCCAGGCTGTTGACTGGGGTGATGTAGTTGGACGGCACCCAACCCTGGCCATTCTTGGTCTGTGCCTCACACCACTCGCCGTTGTGGTTGTAACCCAGCACTCGCAGCTTCTCTCCTAGTCAACGTGTGAGATTCAAAAATGTAAAAACTACCCAAGAAGTACCTTGTTGGCTGCATAGCCATACTTTAATGTTATCGTTATTGGTTACAGCTCATTCCTGTTATCCTGGAAGGAGCATTTTCATTGTCTGCCATATTCTTTGCATTAACAAGGGGCTACAATGACAACACTAAACTAGAACTGAACTCAGCATGTTTTAAGTCAGACATGCTGGAATTCACTGTATCTGATGTCATGTTTCCTCAGATGAGAAACCCTAGCAGGGGATTTTTCTTTTCCACCAGTCATTTGGTGACCTAGAGTGAAGAAATGCACTCACTTCTTTAGTTTCAATTGGATTAAGCAAAAAAACCCCAAATTTTTAATTACACATTAAATCCTACAAATTGCCAGATTCTGATGACCAAACTTCAAATTAGTCCTTTATCTGACAATATAGATCAAAAGTGAAATAAAAATCATATGCAACAGCTTGTATTTGAATCAAGTGGAAAGTATTGTTGTTACAGAACATTTTCCTGTTTTTTCCGGTGCATATGTTCTCTCCTTCCTTCCTCCGCTTGTCTGTATGATCCGTCTGTGGTATTGTTTTACAGTCAATTCAGAGGAAAAAAAAAACACGCATGAGACCATCCTCAGGATGTGAGAGTCAGATGGGGATGAAGACAGAGAGGGAAGGAGACGGGAAGTAAATAAGCAGATCCCCAGTTAGATTCATGACCTAGCTCATATCCAGTCACTTTGCATTTCACCGCCACCATTCAAAATTCATTGGTATTTCTGTCATATTGACTCAACCATACCTGTAACGCCTGTATCAAAATGGTCTGAATCATTCCTATCTGAACACAAACTACTCTATTTAAAATTATGAGAATAAATGGCCTTATGCTTCTCTTTTACTTACCCTTAGTAATGCTGAGTGTGTTGTCACCACTGGCCACAAAGTCATATAGTGCGACAAACAGGTTGGGGTCATTCTCGCTGGGTCCGGCCAATAGGTTCTCTTTGGAGTTCCAGCGGGCGGCTTCTGTCAGACCCTGACTCTCAAAGTCTGGTCTCTGGAGAGCTTCTGGAAAAAAAAAGAAAGGAGAACACATGCTAAAATATGAGGGAAAACATCAAACAATGCATCGCTGAGAGAGGCCTGAGGGAGATCTGTAGGCGTGTGTTCGGTATGCAGCGAGACTGTGAAGCAATTTTCCCATGATTCAGCAACAGTGTCAACTGTTGCTTCTCCATGTGTCATTTAAATTCTTCTGCATCCCCTTTGACTAGGCCTCGCTCCAACAAGCAGGTCATCAGTTGCGGTCCCAACGTGGAATTAGAGTAATAAACCTGATCATGTGACCCACTGTGTCGCCGTTGTCTTTAGAACTTTTCATTTCCTGGATTATCCCTGCTTTGTTTTCATTTTCTTGAATACCGAGACAACTACCGCACATCAGACCGTGAGAATGTGTCCCAGCATGAATCTTCACTGTGACTGTAAAATGGATGTGCTTGCACTCACAGGTAATGAGCCCGGGTTCACAGCGCTTCAACTTACAGTTATGTTAATTACAGACACAGCGGGAATTATAGCAATTTTAGAGCAGTAAAACTGATGGCTAAATTACAAAATGTGGAAAATGGAAAGAATGAGGGGAAAAGAAGAAAATGGTGTTTAAGAGGGAAGAGAAAGAAACAGAAGAGCGACGCAGACGCTAGGAGAAAACCTTTAACTGCAGTGTGGCCTAAACGTGAGCTTGATTGTTCGGCCTGCTCAGCTGTTGTCACACATGTTTCAGAGGCATCTTACATTTCACCACCCCCCCCCAGCTCACAAACACCCACATCCTTCCAACAGAGACAACAGGCTACAGCTGCACCCTGTTTTCACCTTCCAGTAAGGATTTCAGACTGAGGAAGATGTGAGGGGGAAATATTTTAAATCAATTTGTAAAAAAAATAGCAATAGTATGAACGAACCAAACCCTCAAAAACTGATGAAAACAGACTGAATCTAAACTTAAGCTTCCAATTCTCCACAATCACAGTGTGACTGGAAAAAACAGTGTCTAATTATTGATGTGTGACAAACTTAAATAAAACTGGCCAAGCAGAGAAAAGCATTAAAAATTGAATTGTAAAATAGCTTTGGGCCTCTACATTATTTTCTTCGCTTTGTTTTTCCAGAGTCTAGGGATTTGGTAACTGACTTCTAAATATGTTTATTTGGTAATCCAGCAATTACGCCCTTCTACGACTGTAAAATTAAACACTTAGGGTAATGAAACACAATCCAAAAGCTATTATTTTTCTTCCTGCAAAAATGACAAATGAAATTAAACATATTTGCAGCTGGAAATCATGACATCACTTCTCACACACCCTGATATAAATATCAAACTAATACACTTTCTTAAACTCGAACAAATAGACTGGACCTATGAATAGAACAATGGTCTGAGGGCAAAGTTTAGCTCCAGGGGACAAACTGTAGTTGTCATGAGAAAATACCACTACAAGTTTGCCAGCATGTCTGAAATGCTGGTCACTGCCTGATAAAACACAAAACCAGCTGTCAATGACAGTTTTTAAATAAAGCATGATATCATAGCTCTTGTACCGCAGGCAGGAAAATTGTGGCCAACCTGAAGCATTTCGAACTTGCATACACACACACACACAACGATGGAACAGTTATCCATTACGTCATCCCTGTCAACTGAATATCATATATCTTTAAGTTGTTATTTATCATTTTGTTCCCTCTACCCTTTAATCTTAAAAACTCATCGAAAATCTATTGAATTCACCTGATTGTGTCTTAGATGCAGGTCACTGTCGAGGCTGTTTTTCCTGAAAATGTGACAGTTTGGATATACAAGCTCTTCATCATATGGTGGAAAGAACTGGAGCTAAACCAAGTCCCCCAGCTGCATAATGCAGCAAATTACGACTTGCTCACCACATTTATTGCATAAGTGGATGTTAGCTGAGAAAAATTCCACAGATCTAGTCTGTTTCTGCAAAAATACATAACTAAATCAGGAGTGAGATCACCTGATGTGTCTTTTGCAGACATGCTTGCAGAAGGAGTGGTCAGATCTGTCTGGTCTGAAGGAGACCAAGGTATGAAAACAACCAAAAGCATCCAGAACCTGTGTAGTGTACCACAACATAATGATTGTTGGAGAAAAGGAGAATGTGCATGAAGTGGACACGAGGCACAGCTGGATTTGGTGGAAACTCAGCAGAGAGCTGATTGAGCATGCAGCAAATGGGTGTCAAAATGGAGTAGCAAGCAACTATGGATATACTCAGAACAGTAAGAAAGATGTCTTAGATGATTTGAGCGGTCTGGATGGTTCATAGCATCGTGTAACATAGCCGCAGATCAGAAATGTATTTTGGCCCTCAACCATTCAGTGCTTTATAAAGCAGCAAATCAATTCAAACAAAAAAGATGCCAGTGTAAAGATCTGAGAACTGGAGTGATGTTATCCACACTCTTGGTCTTGATGCTCCTGAATGATTGAGTCCAGAGCCTTTTCTGTACTGTGTGTGAGCTCCGTCACATGCTGAGTGAGTCCATAGTTATCCAGAACACAATACAGTTATTTAGTGCTGCTGTCCTAGAAGTTATCAACATCAAACTTAAAATCATAATATATAACAGAAGATAGACAGCTGTTCAGCAAAGTTAGCAAACTAGAATTGGTTCATTCTTTAGTCAAAGTGGAAGTTTGTGCCAAATCTGAAGAAATTCCCCAAAGGCTTTCCCGAGATATCGCGTTCACCAGAACAGGACAGATGGACAGACAACCAGGAAACATAATGTCTCCGACAATGGCTATCCCTGGCGCTGAGGCATAAAAAGTTCATCTCTTTTTAGGCAGCCTGAAGAGGTTTAAAAATGCAGCTCGACAAAGGGAATTCAATTGAAAAGCAGCATTATCAAAACAAGCATGAAGCACCTCTTTTCTTATGCACTCTAGCTTTGCTCACAAAAGTTAGGAGAAGTTGGGAGGGTTTGTTATCTTGGTTTATCGAAACGACAACATAAAATCAAGAATGTGTTTCATAATAAAATCATCAACTAAAAATGATTTGCTTGCCACAGACCTGCACATTAAGTCTATTAAAATCATTCTTTGCCAATTAAATGTTTTTGGTGACAGGGTTGAAGACAGACTTTGGGTGACTTGGAATTGATATTAAATTTGATACATCTAATTGAGTACAACTTGTTCATTCTACTCCTTATCAAAACAACAATATGAACATGAAGTCCTGGAGACGATTCTGCTTCTGGGCGCTGGTGTCCAATGTATGTGTGTATCCCTTGCGGGTCCTCAAAGAAAGAGATAAACAAAGGCTTTGTAGCATGCAAGACCAAATGTAGTATAACCCTAAGAAAGTAAAACACACCATATGCTGCACAGTCAGTCATGACATTGTTGACAAGTTGAAGACATCAGTGTATCAGGAGGCAGACGGAAGACTTTCACACAACCTTTTCTGCCAAGTTAGGCTCACCAGTCTCCACAGTGAGACAATCAAAGCCAAATGTGGTGCTTCTTTTAGGTCACAAATCTGCTGTTTTTCCTGTGAGAGCATGTCAGATTCAATTTCATCTGGAGCATGCTGCCTAGCTCATACTCTCATATTAACATGAACTAAATATATATGAGTTCCATGCTAGTATTATCAATGCATGGATGTTACTGTATCATGTCAAAAAAATCTGAACTGCGGTTTTAAGACTACAAAAGAATCAAACACAAGTATTTTGGTGAAGACCGGCTAAATTAGCAAAATAAGATGAACTTGTCAAACATTTTTCAAATGCCGGTAAACTAAGTTATTGCTGGCTAGTCATTGATACCAGTCATCACTGTACAGTAATGAAAAAGAACCAAAAACGTAATGCTTTCCTGACGGACCGTTTGGTTTGTTTTTTGGTTTGGTCTAGCTTTATTTTTGCATGAGGCACGGAGATATTTGCATCCTTGCCAGCTGGGGGAAGCACCCATGATTGTTACTCCAAAATGCAACAGGTCTGCCTGTTTTCAAAAGTGGAATCCATCTATAAGCACAAGTCAATCAGTATACTGGCTCTCTGACACAATTTTAACAAAGTATTTGCATTTCTACTGTGTTGGATTGCATCATACAGGTGATTAGGATGTTCCCAAATCTATATTTTTCAGTATATATCAAAAACCAGCAGCCAAAGATTTGTCTTTTACTTTATCTTTTGGGTAAACAAACAAGAATGTCATGTTCCCAGTGATTATTGTAGATAAAAAGCACAAACACTATGATTGAAGTGAGAAAGACGGCTGTGTTTTATCAAATTTGGGCTTAGGTTTAGGCCAGAGATCAAGCAGGATAGAAAAAGAGTTCCACTAGGCAAGAGCAGACCTGAGTGCCAACAAGACATACCATAAGTCCAGAGTTTGGCCTGGTCATAAAGTGTGTGGGCAGTGCATTTTAAGCAACCCGTGCCACACATGTCCACTTTACGGGCCACAAATACCACAGCTCTTTGTGAAAGGGCGACAGCATACTGACACATGGACCGTGACAACACAAGCTCAAAGAGAGGAGAAAATAGAAGACATATGAAAAAGGAAACTCAGGACGCGAGTGAGAAACAAACAGAAAAAAAAGGCCCGTTATCAGAGTCATGCAGTGGGAGGAATTGCAGCATGTCCTGGCTGCATCACTGAGATGACACTCAAAATGATTAAATATGTGTGGAACTTGTAAAGCATTCATACCTATGACTACACTGCTATGAGCAAGAGGAATGCGCCCAAACTCACACACTGATGCAAGACAGAAATTTATTGAAAAAAGAAAAACAGACCACTTAAAATGAAATAAAAACATTATGTCTGGTTCTACTTGGTGCTGGTGACCACGAAGCCCTCTAGCATCTCAAATAAGCTGCCTTATGCTTTGGATGAAAATTAAACTAACTAGCAAATGCCAGCAGCAGTCTGAGTACAAATCTAAAGACGTTCTAATACCATGTTTTCCTTCCCGATACAGATACCCATACTTAAGCTCCCATATTGGCCAATACGAGTACCAATCCAATGCCATTGTGTAAAAAAAAAAAAAAACATAACAAAAAATTAATAGCTGTATGCTACTGGCCCATTTGCCATGTCACAAAGCAAAATAAAATGATATATTTTACCTTCTGCACAGATCTACTCATATTTAGATGGGTTGAAAATCATGTTATTCCATTGCACATATTCTATGGGATCAGCCTGATTTGTCAACAAACTTGTCCCAATGCATCATGGGATATATCTTCCACTTAGTAGGCTTCAGCCAATGGCTAACGACAACAATAATTTCTTTCAATAAGGATAAATGGATAAATAATCACTGAAAACATACACTGTTGGATTTATAATGTTTAATGTCTCTAGAAAAGAAAACACTATTGTTCCATGTTGGATTACGAAGCTCCTGAGAGGGATAGGATCGCACTGGAGCTCTCCAAGATATAGTAAATAGACCACCTTCATGGTGTTTACAAAAATGACAACCTTGGGGGTTTAAATCAAATATATTACTCAATTACGTGGTATCAGATCAGTGCATAGGCTCACTCACTCGCTGATATCCGATCCAGCATTTTAGGCACTATCAGAGATATTTCCGATACTGGTATCGTTTTTGGAATATCTCTGTCCAAAACCATGAATGTATGTGGTCCTCTTTTCCATGAAGTTGACCCAAGTTTTAACCCACATACTTCTAAAGGAATGAGAGAGGAAAAATCTCTAGCTTACATATTTCTTTTGCATCACCTGTCATCTCCTGAGTGGGAGGTTGTGGAGAGAGCAAGGGGAACAGATTCAGATCATACATCTGATATGGCTGTATCCTCTGCAGGAGATTTCATATTAATGAGAGGATGTTGAGACCAGAGCCAGGTGGAAAAAAGCAGGAGATAATAAAGAAACTAAACACGTCAGAACCACCATTTTCATCATTCAGAATAACTTATACAAGGTGTCATAAAATATTAAAATTGCACTTTCCTGCCATTAAGTTCATGAACTATCTTCATTCTAATGATGTCAAATTGCTTACTACTTGGGAGAAAAATACAAACGAGGCCTCCACCTCTAATGAAACAGTTCAGGTCAAAAAAGTTTAATGTGGGGTGGAACATCTCAGCGTGAGGTTTGCTGTGCCTTGTACCATATGGTCTGGAAATTAGAGACTCTTTATCACTGTCATCCACTTCAGTGGGGAGCGTACCATGACTATTAACTATTAAATCATTTGGTTGCGCAATCTTTGGCACACACAAGACTTCACTGAGTCTTCCATTGCCAATCAATTACTGTGTTGATCGTGTACAGACTCGATGTGCCCTGGATTTCTTCAAACTCCCCTTATGTCGCCTGCATACATCATGGGCAAATCAATTACCCACTTTAAGTGTGACCAGAACTGTGTAATTAGAAGTAATGGAAAATAAGTAATCGCTCGGCTGCACACTACAAAGAGTGAGTCAAATATATAGATCTATTATCTTTTAAAATCATTACAGAAGCAGTGAACATGATCCAAGTCCTGGTACATAGCAGAGAACTGAAAAGGGGAGCGCAGACTGAGATTAGATCCCCTCTCCTCATAAACAAAGTTAAGTGGGACAGGACCGGGAGTCAGATTTCCTTGTATTCTCTTCTCCGTCTCTTTTTCCACTTCTTTCCTCTTCAGCTAGCCAGTGTGTCTGGCCTCCCTCACCCTCCCCTGTGCTTACTCTCTGCTCTCCCCTCCCCATTCCTCTGTTTCCACAGTGCAGAAATCATTGTTGAGCCTTTACACTGTGATACTTCTTCTTTTATCCCTTTCCCTGTGTCTCTTAAGCCCCTACCTTTTTTTTTTTTATTGTGATGTCTCTACTTTTATTTTCCAAAGTAAACTTAAAAACTTCACAGCCTAAGTTAAACGACAACACTACAGCCATGACAAAAAGTGTTCTTACCTTCCAAGTAACAGCTGGAGGAGGACGAGAGGCCTTTCTTAGATTTACACCCCACCAATTTCAGGCATATCTCCAACATTTTCATTTGCTTTCTTTCCCTTCCCGCTTGAAAATGTTGTTGCTTGTTTAAATCAGGCGTCTCTTGAACGTTTCCCCTCTACATGTGTCCAACAGGAGAAAAGTTCAAACACAGGAAAAAAACTGACAAAAGGAGAAGCCAAAATAGGTGATAAAATATACTGGTTTTCTTTTCCTTGGTCCTTTTCGCTGGTGTAAATCCTCACTCCTTTTCGAAACAGAAAGGCAGAGTCCACTGTCCGGCAAAGTCTATCAACTTTCTCTTCTGAGCGTCTCCATGTTTTTTTCCCTCTTTTGCTTTTTTGCTTTTGGTTAGCTCCACTTTTTGTGAGATACAACAACTATCCAAAAGCACAGATTTGGTCCAAGAGCTTGCTAGACCTGTAGATGTGTCAGATGAGTGGGCAGTAGGGCAGTCTGAGCGGTGCCATTCCTCTGTCCTGTCCCCTGTGTGAGTGTGTGTGTCTGAGGCACAGGGACTACTCGTGCTACAGCTGCCAACAAAGGGCCTCTTTCAGGCTCAGCCTGCTGCACTCAATGACATCAGCTGAGCCCTCCCACCTCCAGCAGCAAACACACAATGAGAGGGAGAGACCGCCACACACACATACACACACAGGACTCACCAAGAATACAAACAACAGCACATCAGCACCCTAAATTGATGAGAACGGATGGGACAAAAGCTGCCTGATTTCAAAACTGTGAAGTTTAGGTTGAGTTCAGACCTTGAATAGCTCCTCTTCCCTTCTGTTGAAGTCATGAGATGATTACAAGAAGCTCCTCCTCCAACGTTTTAACCAACCCTCCCCCCTCTGACTGTCCCACTGCCGCTCTCTCTTCTTTTTGACCATGCTTTTTCCCTCTCATCATTCTAAAATGTTTACAGGTTGAAGACTCAGTTCTGGAAACAGGGCTGCGTTGTTTAAGACAAAGCTAAAGCTCTCAGTCAAGAACAGACAGAACAGTATAACCTTCAGCAGTCTACTCTGGACATCAAACACAACTCAAACAGACTTATTTGCCATAGGCTATTTCAAATGGAAATAAAGTAAGCAGCACCATATTTGAATTTATTAAAATGAGAACCTTTATCTTTTGATCTTTACAGAAACATGTCTGACCATGTGATTTCAGAGAGCAGTCGTGGCTTGGCCATATCTGGAAGGAACAAATAATCCTTGGCAGAAGCCAAGCTGTCTTGCGACACAACTTTTTTTGAAATCTCTTTTCTGTCTTTTCTCTGCTGTCTCAAAGTATTGTGATGCACAACTGACTCAGAGGTTAAGTCATACTTATGAACTAAATCGATTGCAAGTAAATCCATTGAAAAGACAGAAAATGTCACTACAGCTGTGCCTTGAAATGCATCTGAGAATGTTGATGGCAACTGTCAAAAAAAGTCTGACTTAACTCAACAATGCACACTTCTTAGCTGAATACAGATGCACCTATTTTCCTCTAAAGGCCTAGACACACCAAACTGTCATCAAAGAACTAGCGGCGACGAAAGCCAACTGTTTCATTGCCTCACGTTGCCTGTCTCTCGGCCAAAAAGTTGCACTGACCACACCTCAAAGACTAGAGCCAACATCCAGCTTGCATGCACATTATGTGCCTGCATGAGAGGAAATAACTCTCCATACCAAAAGGTGGCGATAGTCTGTATTTGTCAATAAAAAAGGGAAGCTGGAAGACCAACAGGGTGGATTAAAGGTGCTACTTAGGCTATTAGCACATTAACAACACCACAAATTTGTTTCAATCTCACTCCCTCTTGAATTAAGGCGTTTGTTTACTTTCCTCATTTCCATTTTTTTTCTCGTGCACTGAGGCCTATGCCGACTCAACATACGGAACCGGCCAGAAAAAGGACTGACAAGGGCCAACAAGGGCCAATAAGGGCACACCGCAAAAACTAGGGACATACACTCACCGATGGCCTGATATTGACACTGTACACAGTACTACACTGTTGTACGCCATTTGCAGAGGATGGGGACCATCATTACCACTCATTCGATTGACTGCAATTCAAAAGCAGCCAAGCAACACAGTGTTTTTGTTCACTTATGTTTTTGTCGGATATATTATCAAACTCTTTAACAATTCATAGGTGCAATCTACTTTTAAGCAGGATATTGTTGTGCATTTCTGTTATTTTGTCCACTCATGTTATCTGGGCTAAAAAGACTGTCTAGTCATTATGCTACAGACTGAAACCACAAAAGAGCAGCTGTAATCCACTGACTATATCTGGCAAATATTTTTCCATTGAAACGACAAACATCATTCTAGAGATAAGAAACCCAGTCGAGTGGGTGATTACATACTGGTGGGAAGCCGGCCTGATGACACCATAGCACGTAGCATGAGTGCAAACCAGTTAACTGGCTGACCTGGTCACTGGAATTTCCAATAAGGGAGCAGAGGCCCTGACTAAAAATATGCCGTTACAGGAAAACATACAATGCACAATGGCTTTAACAGCTTTTGTTTCCATCTTATAACATGAGTGAGAGCAGTGACATCTGAGTCTTAATCTATGTCTGTAGCTGACTAACAGACATTTTATGTTAACCAGAAAGCCCAGTTTGCAAATACTGCTGGGGGATAGTTTTACTGGTCAACTTGGTGAGTAAGGAAAAAGAACAATAAACAAACGTGTCTGAAGACAAAACTGATACATGTGCGACATATAAGACAATGAGAAATACGAGGAGAGGAGAATAAAAATCCCCAGACAATTACTGTTTTTGTATATTCTCAGTTCCAGATGATTCCAGTCTGCCTGCTCAATTACAGAAGGTCAGTGCCTTTTCCTATTAGCTACACACTCAGTTCTATTTATATGGCAGGATGTAACCCCTCCATCACACAGCCAGTGGATCAAAGATGTGATGCAGAGCACGAACCTGGAAAAAAATCAGATGCACCCTCCATTAAGAGATTTAATAAAATCTGGGAGTCATGAATAAACTATGTGAATTGTCTACCTATAAATGATCCTATCTGTGCTTAAATACACTATGATGCATTTTTTTTGTTAGTTTGCTTTCTGTTTTGTTTTGTTTTGTGTGTTTCTCTTTCTTTTCCTTCCACTGTTCTTTGTATTCCTGTACATGTACACCTTATGATAATAGCTTATGAAAGTGTCTTGTCTAATAAATGAAAAAAAAAAAAACACTAAAAATAAAGCCTTAAAAAAGAATAAAGATAAGGTGATGTCTGTCAGAGGAGATGTAGCCTATTATTAACTACGTTTATGAGCAAGTTTGCTAATGGCTGGGCGTGTATCACCAAGGGTTCATTTAATGTGCCTCATTATGCTTGCTTCATAGGTCACATCTGACAGTCAGAAGAGTCCTTTAATTGTGAAAAGGCGCAGGAGTTCAGAAAAGGCGCCCTCATGAAGTTGTCAGACTGTTTCCCCGACCAATAGTCAGAAGTCAAGATTTTGAACTGGGAGGAATCCAAACAACACTACACATCCACATCTTTAAGTCTTGATACCTAAAGTTATTGTATACTTGTTTTAGGTAGGCAGAGATGCTCTCGTTAGCAGCTACAGATATTCTTTAACATGGCGAAAGTCTTGGTCGCTTTGCATGTAATGACCTCAATACCCTGAACATCCAGTCACATGGCACCAGGCCCTGCATCATCGCTGCAGTGCTGGTATGGCAAACATTTGTGTTCCTCTCATGCACCACCCCAAATACCAATTAAGAAGAAATGCAGGCTTCCTCAAACTCTGAGAAAGGCCCATTAACTTACCGCAGTCACAAAGTGTTGTGGAGATGAGAGGATGAAGGGAAGAGGAGAGGGGCTATAAAAAATGGAGAGGGAAAGAGGAAAAAAGGTTGCAGATGGAGAAACATGAAGCACATTGTTTGGCAGTGAGCTCATAGGAGAATCGCTCGCTCGCGTTTTATAATCCGGGCCGTGTATGTTAACAGTTAGCTGACGTACATCCACCCACGGGATGGATTTTGGCCCTTTTCCTCTCATATACCCCCCCTCCTGCTTTTCCCAATTCAGTTCTTTAAATCTTTCTGCAGAGAGAGCAGGTTGTATTCCCAAATTCTGAGGCAGCAACTGCACTACGACTGAAACTATACTAGTGTTACAGCATTCAGATGTTGACATGAATCTATATGTTACATCATATTTCAAATCCTAATTATCAATATGACACAGGCATTATTTTTACGCTAAATTATTTATTTGGAACCAGAATTCGCTGAGCAAAAATGCAGCTCAAAAATTAATACTAGGGCTGCCCAGTGGATCAATATTATATCAATATCTTGAGACTAGATATCGCCTCAGATTTTTTTCATATCGGCTGCATTACAGTAGAAGATGGGAACCATCAACTCTAACCACTTGGTCATTATATCCACATTACTTATCAGAAAAATCTCATTGTGTAAATTGTGAAAGCACCAATTGTCAACCCTGCAGTATTATTACAATATCAATATCGAGGTATTTGGTCAAGAACATTTTTGATATTTGATTTTCTCCATGTCACCAAGCCCTAATTCATACCATTACATGATTAACTGCTACTGATATCTGCTTTAAACATTTTGCAACGCGCTCTGCAACTCATCTTGCAGCTAATTTTTTGTAGCATAGCGTAAATACGCAATGCTCCCATTAAAAAGCATTCAAAACATACGAAGGCCACAGGAAAAAATGTTTCTTTTTTGACAAGTCAAGGGAGAGCTGTAATTGCAACTGCACTTATCACCATCTTCAATGTGTTATTGTTCTGTCCTGGAAGGCATTCTTCTTCCTTCGGCGTTTAATGTTAGACTTGAACACTTGTAGGTGTGTATGTTGCCCTGTCTGGTCCGCAAGATGTGCATCCCGGGCAGCTTTTGTACTGGAGAAAAACAAGCACTATCACATTTTCAAAATTTTGGCATCGACTTGGTACCAAAGAATCAGTTATTGTGACTACAAAGATATTTGAGGACTGCCTGATTCCTGTCTTACCCACTCCACATGAGGGCACACACAAACACAATCACACAGTCTCACAATTTTAGAAATATATACCAGGAAACACTTGGCATAGGTCCTGTCCATCTAAGTCACGGACCATGAGTTATTACACGTTTAAACCGAGTAAGCTTTCTAATTACAGAGGAGGATAAGAGTAGGAGACAGGGAGAGAGATGAAGCTGCGTAGGTTCCAGCACATGGTTCATCGTTCCACTGTATTGCTTCACAGTCACAGCCAAGAGTACTTAAATATCAGACACTCAAGAACAAGGTATGAATGTGGTGTGTGGATGTGTGTGTGTGTGTGTGTGTGTGTGTGTGTGTGTGTGTGTGTGTGTGTGTGTGCGCGCGCATGTGGCTGTTTACTCTGGGCCTTCAGGAGAATGCAGTCAGAGTGTCTGAGTTGTGTAGACTGGCATATGAGGTTAAGGGGTTTAGAGTTCCACGTAATTCTCCACTTGGTATGTTCCACAGGGAGAGTGGACACTTGAGGACAAATCAATGGCTGCTCTGGTTCAAGGTTAAGGTCTCTAGCATCAGACTGTGGTGATAAATTATCAATGTGGACAACAGTGAAACTAAACATACAGAAGTTCATAAGCAAACTTGCAAGCAAATTAAAATATTTTCCAAGGCTTCTGATGTGCAGAAAAACTACCATATGCACACAGAGAACAAAAGCCAAACAACAGCCTTTATATTTATTCTCTCTGGGCTTGTTAGAAGCTGTTTTCCCCAGTGTATTTTACATGGAAACAGTGAAACTGACCCAAAGGTCATTAAACACATTTTATGATGAATTCCACTTTATTTGCATGCTCTCGTGTATCTGCTCACACACAAACTCGTTCTCTCTCCAGCCAAATCCCTCTCATTTGAGGTGACCCGTTAACAGTCCACTGTCAGCTCAGCTTTACAGCCATCTTCAATACAGACGGGCCTGCTAGCACACAGAGCAGAGACGGAGGGAGTTAAACCCCGCCGACCTATTGGAATGGGACAGGAGGAACCATTTTATCATGATGACAGACACAAAATAGGGCAACACAAACCAGGTGACTAAGCAGGGCCTTTGCTCATTTCTCCACACGATAGACTGCTGTAGGCCCAGACGAAACTATGTGGAGCCAAAAATATGCAAACCTTCGGAGAATAGAAACGTATGCATGCTAGCCCAGAGTTAAAATTTCATACTTTGAGCAAACAGAAAGCCAGATTGAATGCACACAACTATTCATTACTTGACAGGGATACAATGCTGCGCTAATCGTCGTGTTGAAAAGGTCTATGAAAATTAAGAAAGTCCAGACAAATGGGTTCTACTCAGAAACCTGTGTTTCTTTGTGTGTGTGTGGGGAGAGGAGTGGGTGCTAATCCAGTCATTTTCAGATTTTAGCTAAACTACTCAATTTGACCCAGTGTGCTGGAATGAAAGCACAACTTTTTATATTCCATTGTTTTATGAGTGTGCAGACTCGGGGAGCCAAACTCTTTCAGGAGGGAGAGAGAAAGCAGAAAAGAAAAGGGAGCGTGTGTACATATGAGTGGGAGGTTTGCAATGCTACAGCGAGAAAGAGAAAGCTAGAACTTAAACTTCTTCCATTACTTTGGGTCTAATTTATCAGCTCAAAAGCACAAAAAGACGGCACCTTAATAAGAGGAGACAGACAGTAAACAGGGCAGAGAGTGTGTTTTTAAAGACTCTTAACCTTAAATGTCTTTGAGATGTTATCTAGACGCCTGGGGAAAGACCCCATTTGTCTGTATGCCCATTGGGGTAAAAACAGAAACAGATACATAGAAGGGTGACTCTGGCTTTGAGGCTCTCGGGCTGCAGCAGTGGAGCTGCTCGGGCTCTTCTTTGTGTCTAAGTGGATCCAGATGCAGCAAGCATAGCAGGCCTCCTCTTATAGCGCTATGAAGAGGAGCTTAACACAACACAAAGGGACAGGACAGCATACCAGTACTGTATGGCCTGGACTGGTGAGGAGGGAAAAGCAAACCAGACAATAATGTAAGTGGCCAGACGATGCATTAGTGGAAAGGATTTTATTCATTCCTGCTCAAATCAAATTTTTAAAATATTTTACAAAATATAGATCTCTAGATACAGGGACACCGTCAGCAAAATCAACCTCATATAAGGCCTTTCTCAAGAGGAAGGCAAATGCCCTCAAATCATGCCCCCATTTTATCCTGTAATCTGCATGGGGAGGCTCTCTGACCGAGAGGGCCCATAAATGGCTGAAATTTTTACAAAAACTCAGAGCTGGCATCCTAGGTAGCAGGTTGTCTGCAGAGAAAACAACAGCTGTGTCTGGAGCTGGGGCTGCCTGCTCAGGCATGGAGAGGGGAACAGGGGGTGTTTTTTTCTGTATGTGAGTGTGTGTGGACCTGGGTGGCGAAGAAGTGCCACTCTGCATTCCTAACCCAAGTTGGAGGTTCTCGGCATGCGTGAGTATTGTGTGTATTGTATGTGTGTGTGGACAATGAAGGGATAACCAGCAAAAAGAAGAAAAGGAAGTGCTCATGCTCATGGTCTCACTGTTCTGACTGGAAGACAACAATGAATGCCCACATAACTAACATTACAACAAGCCAACCTAATTTTAAGCAATCTATCAGTATAGAAAATCTGACTTAGTGACTGATACACAAGTGTCCAGCACACACAAGGACATTTCAGTAGATCATTTTCTTGTCAGAAACTGGGCTATCGCAAGCCCAGATTTCATAACATATACTGTTGCAGACAGTGAAGTGAATCCAAATAACAAAAACCAGGGTGAGAGTCAAAGACTCACCAGGACTGTTTGTCCTAAACCGACATGCTTACACTTTCAATTGTTCTGTGCAAAACACTGTGTACCTTACGTACATGGAAAAAACTTTGGTTTAAGCTGTTGTCTCTGCCTTCGTGATTTCGTGGGAGTTTTTAACCCTTCATATCAACTTCTTTACAAGCTGCTGAAATTTCTCAATTTTAGCATTTCATAAAAGCAATAAAATTCATTTTAAAGATTTCAAAATTTTCTGGCTTAAATGTAAGATATAACAACTGTGTCAGATATGGTGCACTGCCATTATGTTACATCAATGCAAGAACATATATGAGACAGACATAAGGAAAATGTACTTTAGATTTAAATCTATAGTGCGTAACTTCTACATGTCCGTAAATGTCCGTTTCACGCAAGCCACTACTAGAGGAGATGACACAATGCTGATTAAGCCGATCGGCTCCTCTAACATCTCGCGGTATTTTTCAATATATATCATTTTTAGTTTCAAGTCGACTGGCGAGATTCCCGCGCTGGCGCACAGGAAATGCCGTGTTTTACCTCACAACAAGAAGGGAAAGAAACCGACAGAGAAGGCAAACAAGGATTTGTACTGTCGTTGCTTTTCCTAGGTGGAGAGCCCTGAAGGAAGAAATTGGGCTGAGGGCAGACACGGATGTTGCCCTGCTGCTGTTGGATAAGTAAGTGACTTGGTTTATAATTATATTATGAGTTGTATGTGTTGCTGTTACATGTACTGGACCTAGTACTTTATTATATTCTTGGAAATGGTGATATGAACGTAATGTAATGTTAGCAGCCTGGTGTTCGCCACGTTGTGTAGCGTTGTGTACATGGTGTGAGGCAAGTGTTATTCTGTGTACATGGAAGTGCCGGCTCATTTGTTGTAATAACGCATTACCCGCTGGGGGGGTGACAGAAGTTACGTACTATAGCTTTAACTTATATGTGTACACCATGTTTTCATGAATGAAATTTATATACCCCACATATATAGCAAAAATATGTAGCTTATATATTCAAGTTTTTTACATGTAAAATTAGCTTTAAAAGGATGTGACATACATAGATCCCATTACCTACACATGGAAATATGTCATATATGCATATAATATGGTGGACATGTATGTTTGTATTATTATGTATTTGTATATTAATCAAATCAAATCAACTTTACTGATCCTTTCCAGGAAATTGATTTGTTGCTGCAGCAATGCCACAACAACATGCAACCAAAAAGACAACACAATACTTATTCAATGCACCACAGAAAAAAATCACTAATACTAAAATACCAGGCATGGTAGTTTAAAGTAATTGATGATCAAATATCCACAATACCACAGACATACCAGGTGATAAATAAATAAATAAATAAATAATTAGCCGGAATGAAGGACCTCCTGTAGCGCTCAGTCCTGCACCTTGGCGCCTTCAGCCTGTGGGAGAAGGTGCTCCGATTAATAACCCCCAGGGCATGACGGAGGTGTGAGGGGTTGGAGATGATTGCTCTCAATTTTTTGAGAGAGTGTTTCTCTCCAACCCGCTGCACTGTATCCAGCTCGGCTCCAGTGATGGAGCTGGCTTTCCTGATCATTTTGTCCAGTTTATTTTTGTCTGACATACGGGCACCATCTCCCCAGCACGCCACAGCGAAAAAAGGGTGCTGGCCATCACTGTATGGTAGACGGTGCACAACAGGGGTCGGCAGATGTTAGATCTAAGCCTTCTCAAAAAGTAAAGTCGGCTCTGACCCCTCTTGTGCACCGCCTCCATGTGACCACTCCAGTCCAGCCTGTCACATTTGTACATATATGTTCTATGTATAAACAATCATATATATGACATAAATGTCAAAAAATGGACCGCAAATGACTCGCGAACGTGTCAACTTTGCAAAAAACACACTTTATACTTGCCATACATTGAGTAAAAGTAAAGGACAGCTACTTGACAGAGACAGAAAACTACCTCAACCATATGGCCAAATGCAAGTTTGATGCTGAGTATATTAAATTGTGTGGACCGTAAATTAATGACTTAGGAGAAATCTGGACCCCGTGGCTGCACCAGTTGGGAACCACTGATATATGGAATTCAATATATGTACATATATTACATTTCCGTAAGGGATAAATGGCTGTTGTAAACTCAGCTCTGAGAGAACAGTCTACAATATGAGTGGAAAGTGCATCTGCAAATTTTCAAAATAAAGATTTGCCCTTCTGAAACTCAAAAAAAGAAATGTATGGTGCATAGTTTAAAATTTTATGGACTAACCAAGGACAGGTATCTTAGTGTACGAATCATTTCATGCACACCAACTACATTTGTTTTGTCACACTGCAGCTATCAACAGGCTGCAGCTTGAAAGCAAACACAGGGTGGCTAAATATCAACCGTCCTTAACATAATATGAAGAGGCCAACCCTGTCGTACATGACGGAAATAGCTGAGGATAGCAGTTAACTATTAAAAAATGAACAACACAGACCCAAGTAACTATATAGCTTAAAACAATGTGCTTATACTCTAAACCTCTACCCTATGAAAGCTGATACACTGTTACTAATGCTTGCTGCTTATGTTCTGTTCACTTATAATTCAATTTAGCCCATTGCTCATTTTTGCTATTGTTGTCCATGTCTATAAAATGCTCTGTGAAATGTAAAATCCACTCAATAAAAACCTTGAACGAGACCAAGACTAAGAAACAGAGACGACAGGAAGGAGAGAGCGACAAAAAGAGGAAGGGAGAAAAAGAAAAGAAAGAAAGGAAAGGGGGAATGAAGGGAGGGAGGGGGATTGCACCAGTTATTTGAGGGAGGAATGCACAAGAGGTCACATTCTTCACTCCACTGCTGCGGCTTGCCCTGTGTTCAACTCCCTCTCTCCCTCCATTTTTCCCTGTGTAAAATAGGCGATATTACTCAACACACCTCTGGTGCAACAGATTACACACAAGTGATTCACTAGAAAACAGAGCGGACCGGCTCAAGAGGCAGAGGATGAAGAAGAGGCTGTAAGCCAGAAATCTATTGATATGTTCATACTCGTGATCAGATAAGTTACTACATAATAGGCCTTGTTCATGAACAGCATTTTGACATTGCACAGTAGAGAGGACACAGGTGTGATTAATAAAATTAACAACAGCTGAATTCCATTTAGCTGTTTCAGTTTCAGGGTCTTGGTAATGTGCACACTGGCTCACTGTCACAGCTAACTGGGACGTTTGGATAAAACAGGGCCTTTGTTGTTGGTAACACCTGTGCTTTACCTACTATGGCAAACCAAAATGTCTCCTGTGGACTATGCTATTAACAGCAGGAACAAGAATTATCTTTTATCAATGTAAAATACTGCAGACAGACACCTTGTATACAGGCATCTTTCCATTCCAGTCCTAGCCTACAATGTTCTGAAAACCTAGCACAATTCAACAGAAATACGGGTGATGTTAAATCTCCTCATCTCAGACTGTGAGATCTGACTAAACCTAAATTGTCATTAATCCAGGTCTTAAATCATCATTACTGTGCCTCCTACTGTAAACCACTCCTGTGTAGACAAGACTGTAATTAGACAAAGTAGATTAATCTGGTTCTGGTTTGCTGTGGGAAATGCGTGGTCATATGTGTCTTTGAGGTGAACTGACTCGACTCTATCATTCAGACTTGTACTACTACAGAGCTGGACGTGACAAAATATTTGCCTTGCTTTGTCTGACTTTTTTGCACCAGCATATTAATATCCCGAATTCAGGCCTTGTGGATCTCAATTACAAGAGTGAAAAATAGGGAACTTGCCAGGCACAGACGACCTTGATTGATAAACACAGCTGTTTTGACTAGTCATCAGCTGGGGTGGTCATAAAGTGGAGTCCTTTCCAGGTGGTCAAAACTTGATGAGAGGGGAAAACACTTACTAATTAACAGGGTGTCACCCGGCAAGGGACAAATGCGTCTCTCTCTCACACACTCACACTCTTTTTCTGACACATTTAGACATCATTGCTAAATTTTGCAGGAAAACTAGTCAACTTATCAACCAAACTACACCTGGCAACAGTATCATCGCACAAAGAGAAGCTTACATCTACTTCTAGCTCACTCGCACTTCTGAGCTAGCTAACATTACAGCTCAGCCAAGAGAATGCCATTAATGTTTACATCTTGTGCTGTCATAAGCCCTAGCTTCTCCTTCATGAGTAGATGCACACTTTCTTTGATGTGATGCAGTTGGCAGGTGTAGTTTGGTAGAAAGAAATCAGTTTCTCCATGAAAATGCGCACAACAAGGTCTGTGGATTATCTTTAGTAACTGGGTCATGATTCCTGGAAAGAGACATTGCTGTTGAGTTTTTCAGATGTATTTTTAGCGCTTTGAGCACCACAAGCCAAGTGCCATCTAGTTCCATTATATTCAAGAGAAGGCAGACATCTCTATGGCTGATATCTCCAACACTCTGCAGCGCACACTAAAACAATCTAGATTAATAATCTGCACTACAGGTGAGAGGAAAAATATGTGGTTTTGATTTTGAGGAGAACTGTCTCTTTAAGTAGTAAACAAATTAGGTAAGGGATGAGTCCTTTTACTTGCACAGGGTCTGTGTGTGCGTGTGTGTCTGAGAGTGTCTGAGAGTGTGTGCCCATTAGACTGGAGACATGGCCAGCCACGGCGAAGGACAAGCCACCAGGGGCCTAACAGCTGGCCTGAATGAGCATTACTACGAGGCGCCTGCTGCGTGGGTATGTACGTGGGTGTGCACGCATGCACCCGCACTCACACATACACAGACACAGACCCCCTCCTCCTGTCCTCAGAACCCACAGGGATCATGGGAGGAGATTTGGTGTATAGACTGTATGGATTCCTTGAGTTCCAGCCAAGAAAGAGCCAGACAGGCTAAAAGAGAAATGGATTCACTTACTGCGTAAATGCCGAATGCAGCTGCTGCAGGAAAAACACACACACACAGAAGTCAAATGATGTCACTGAAAGGCTACATGAGAAGGGGAGGAGTTAGACTGTCTAACTTTGGCCCAAATTACAATTTTTAGAAGTACATCAACTGAAATCACTTAAAAATTAAAGCCTCTTCATATGTAATTATTCACGATCAAGAAACATTAGCCTGCTGCACAAGATGAGCTAGATATTAACATGACATTGTATATCGCTGTTGTGTTTACAAGGCTGGCCTCAAATATGTATTTAAATGCTGCCATAATCTTCTTAGCTAGTGGTAAGTGTGATTATTAGATAGAGAGAGAGATAGCAGATAGTGAGAGGAGAAAGATGGGGTGCTAACACGCAACAAGGATGCCTAGCCAAACTTGAACCGGGAATGTTGTGGGGCATGGACGGCAAATAAAGACCATGAACAAGCGGGGTGTCATCTTCCTTCAGCCGCACATTATAATGTGCCTTGAACATACTTAAAGCTTTACCAGTCTAGCCTTCAGGCGTCAAACAGGGAAGAATTGTGGGGTGAAGCCTGTGAGTAAAAAGAGAAGCCCTGTAGTGCCCATACTGAAACCCATCCAAGCAAGAAGCAACATGCCAGAGGTCTACATTTTCTGTAACCTAACTCGTCTGGCTGCTGACCACAGGTTGGCACTGTTCTCCGTTTGTTGTCTACAAATGCAAGTTGGCTGTAGTCACAATTTCAAACAATGAGGGCAATCAGTAGCCAATCACATGCCAAAACCACTGTCTGTTAAATCCTTACACTGTTTCCAGCTGTTGTTGTTTTCCTGTGGTCCCGCAGTTTTGTGGGGATTTACAACTAATAGGTTAAGCTTCATACAGAGGTGCATTTTAATGAAATGCAAATGACTGAATAAACAGAGGAATAAACAGAAACTGCTCTCTTGAAATTTCATAATGATGTAGTACCTTGCTGCATAGTTTGCATTAAAAGGTGCACTGCGTTCCATCAGTGGTGAACTTGGTCAAAGACAGCCTCCCTCTTTCATTACTCTTTCATTACTAACCACCTTCTTGAAAAGGTCAGTGTTATGATATCTGTGCATATCCAAAAACCTGTTGATATCCAAGTATTTCCCAGTGTTTAAAAGAAGGTGTGTTTCTCCTTCTGATCACAAAATGTGGGCTTATCTATTAGGTGTGCATCTCTAACCTGTTGGCGAGCTGGTTTGTGTACAATGCATCCATGAGGACCAACAGAGCTGACTAGTATCAGGCAAGATGCACTGTGTTGCAAACTGTGGTAAAAAAAAAAACAAAAAAACCCCCCAGCTGAGACATATTCTGAATGCTCTGTGCACATGTTGTTGAATGCTCCTAAAACTCACCTGCATATCCCAGATATCTTAATTAGAAAATACTGCATTGGGAATAAGGTCTTATTTGGAATACCCAAATGGAGTATGCTGTGAACATGGCCCGTATCAAATTTCTAATATGGTCATATTAGAAATAAAAGTGGAACATTAGTGTGCATGTAAACGTAGTTAATGTCTTCTCTAGCAAAGCCTGACCGCACACACAGAAATGGCACAAAAACAATACTGTGATATGGCTCTTTGTGGGTTTTAAACTTTCACTGGATCTAACAGCTTATATTTTAATAACTCAATGTCTAATTTTCAATGTGTGCATCACATTAAAAGCCTTTTACTGCTTTACTGGTGAAATGCATTTTACAAGAAGCAGCAACAGTGCTAGCAGCTGCATTAGTAACATGGCAAATAAGAGCTGATTAAACCTGCTGTTGGATTAAAGTCTTCTCTTGGGAGAAGAAATCTTAATGTGTTTTTGTTGTGGGACTGCATCTCTGGAACATTGTTATCTCCGAACACTTAACGGAAAACACCCACAAAAATAACACTGAATAAATAAGCTCTGATTATACCATGCTATCACGTTCTCTATGATAAACTATAGATTAGGTGAAAGCAAAGGGGCTTAATGAGGACACATATACTTATAAGAAGTATTCTTTTGGAATGGAAATGGTATCTAGGTCACAATTGATATGTACCCCATTACAACACACTAACCCCATAAACAAATGTAACCACCAGGGGGCAAGTATCCCTTTAACAACAAATGTGGGCACAGGAATTGCTGGGCTACCTCAAAATCAGACAACATTGTTGTGATCCTCTTTCCTTTGAACCCTCCAACCTCCAAATCCCACTCTGCTTTCCTCTTTCCTCAGTCAGCCCTTTTCAGGGAATGGCAGGAAAACATATGAGAGGCATCAGTCCTTCGTTGAATACTTTTACACAGCAAGTCCACTTCCTGCATACTAAAATTAAGGGAGGAAGGAGGGAGGCGAAGATTTGACGGAACAAATTTCACTTTAGTGAGTGTAATAACAGAATCTCTGACTAAAGCAAAGCTTATTCTGACACTGATCAGGGTTAGACCATCTTTGTTGCAATTATTTTATTTCAGTTTAATTACTTTTCAACTTTCATAGCCAAAATTAGCACTGGTGTGGCAGGGACAACGTGCAGTCGAACGTGTACAGATACAGTAATAATGGGTGACAAAGGAGAAGTAAGTGTCTGATCATCAGCAATGACCGCAGCTGAACACACGTTGTCAAACCAAGATCTATTTTTGTATCTACAAGTAAACATTATACACAAGAGACATTTAGACTACAAAGCAGCGATCAAGTACGCTCTTCTGCTGTGCTCAGACCTGTTTCTTAAACAGGCCTGGTAACCTACTGCAGCTTGTAATCTAGTCCATGATTCATCGACTTTCATGGTCAACTTGGGGAGATACTCAGTTATCTAAACCACACACAGAGAAAAAAAAAACCTGGAAATACAGTGTAAGTTTTGGTTCCAGAAATTTACTACCCTGCACGATCCCTAAGATCTGTGCTAGCTAGCCAGTGAGATCATACCTCCCCACTGTACAGTACACAGAGATGCCAAGAACAGAGACAGGTCTTTGCTTGCCCTTCACTGCCTCCGTCTCTCTCACAGGCAGCTGCATGCAGAGGTCTCAACCTGCCTGCTGAGAAGCAGCATGGCGCTGGCTAGCCGAGTGTTAACTAGCTGGGGCTCACCAGGAAGAAGAAAAAAAAAAACACATGGATGTAAAATCATGTGTTGATATTGCTCTCATCTTGCACTATGACTCACATCCCCTCTCGCAGTCTAACCTGCTCATCACAGGAGGAAAAGGGGCAGAGAGGGAAAACAAGTCACTGACCCTTTGCCAAATTCAATCCATTTACCGGCAAAGGCTTTCATTCTGTTTTTCTGACCTTCCCTGTCCTGTCCCCCTCTGTGTTATGCAAGACTTAGAGAGTCAGTGGAAAGTATTCCTGCCAAGGCATTCACAGCCCTACAGACACATTTGGTAAACTTATCAGTAAGCTGGATGCATGGCATGCATCCGGTTCAATGGCAAGTGATCATTTTAAAACGTCAAAACAGTTTAGCTCGATCTCTCAACTGATGCATTTGTTTTACTGAACTGGTGGCAATTTTATATGAGAAACTGTCCTGCACTGATTAATATATATTCTGTTTACCTCCCAATACTTTTTCCACTTATGACTGGAGGTAGCAATGTTAAAACTCACCCCTAGATCTTGTCATTTTATTGCCTTCACCTCCCTCTGAGTCAAAATCAAAGCTGAGGCAGTTCATTAAAAGACCAAGCCAAACAAAAACATCTATTAGGTTTTTTGTTTTGATTTATGATAGAGATTAGTACAAACCTCCCTGCACCTTGGTTATACTCTGTTGTGCTGTTCTTGGCAATATATTAAGACATAAACCACCATGAAGGCACTTTCATAAGCCAAAACTAGTAAATAACAAACCATTGACTCTAAAAACAAAAGTGAAGTAACCAATGATGTCACCACTGCTTCTATGGGTCATGATTGAAGCTACATAAGACTGCTTTCTGCCATGCTTCCTGCTTACTGCCATGCTTGTTTTAAAGATTGTCACTTGATGTGGCATTAAAAAGAACAAAAGCCTCTAACCAGGAAGGTAAACAAGGAAACAGATGCACTGCTTTATAGGGTCACAGACTGAAAAATACAAAAGCCAGAAAAGAAACATCACCAGGTAAAACAAGTGTGATACAGTGGATGCTGGGTCATTGCTTTGCAAAGCATGGTGAGGCCCTGTGCCAGCAGCAGGCTAGGCCTCCCCAGAGGCAGAAGAGGCTCCCTGAGGAGTGCAGCATGGGTGGGATTAGCTCATTCAGACAGGGCCATATTGCAGGTCTATCTGTGGCTGCCACAGATAGACCTGCCATGTCTGTCCAAAATTATCCATTAACAATTATAGGTATCCTTTTCTCTGGCAGCCATGTTAACTAAAGATGCACTGTGGGATCATTTGAATACATAGGGCAAATAGTTCTTACTAGAGATTCACCAGCTTATTTGCTGCTTTTCTGTGTCTTATACAATAGTAAACAGACTATCCTCTTATTTGGGATGTTGGTCAGTCAAAAAAGTCAAGATATCGTCTTGACTCTAGTAACTATTTATGGAAAATTTTGACTATCCACTGACATTTCATTAACAAGACAACAAACTGATTTACTTACAAAACAATCTACAGATGAATCGATAATGCAAGTACCCGGTAATTGTTAGCTGCAGCCTAATTTCAGACACAACCTGTATGTTCGCTGCCACATCCAGAATATCTTACAGCATTCTGTAGCACACACTCCACACCATCCTGTACAATCACAGGGGGAGGAACAACTGTTGAGCTCTGCCACATTACACATTACATTACCCATACATCTTTAAAAATGGAGTGTATTAACATAATGTTATATTAGTCCATCTATAATGCTTCAATCTATAATATTGCCTTGTATCGTCAGTGGAATTTTTGAAATAAACTTCTAAAATTGCACTCTCAGTGTAAATGAAACAGATAATAGAAGCTCTGAACATACAAACAAAAAGCTTTTTCAAACTTTTTAAAATATATTTGGTGGCAAGAGCATGCCACTCTCTTATCATGGTAAAAGTCCCAGTAAACATACACTATATTAATAAATGTTACGATAGCTGCATCAGCAGCTAGATACTGCCAGGTGAAAACTGTAAATGTACTCACAAGTCAATGGGGGAAAAAATCCAACACAGAAGTTACTTCTGTTAACATTTACTGTTATAACAGCAAATATAAATCAAAGGCAGATAGTATTCATATCAACATCCTATCTTTTTTTTTAAATAACAGGCTTTACAAAAGTATAGAGTTGGGGTTTAGTTACTTTGAACTGGTGCCAGAGATTAGTAAGTCAATCAGTATGTCAGTGTGTTCAAAACATTTGAAACAATGTGACAATGGATGTACCAGTGTAGGACGCTGATATAGAGTGTGTATGGCCCTCACTGCACCGTCACATTGAGTGTAACTCATTTGTATATCATTTTACTATGCCAGAGATACCAAGTGACCCAATTTAGCACTATAACAGGTTGCAGTTTACGGTTCATTACATGCTTGATTAAAGGCCGCCTTGCCAGCAGCAGTAAGTCGTGTGTTGTTGTGCAGCATTACAAAATGAAGCACACTCAGACAGCCAATCACACAGCTAATGGTACAGATTCATTATACCATCTCTAGGCTCACTCTGTGTCAAATTTTATGGCAGAACATTGTTTTATGAGCTGCTTGAATTATTAATGCGTGGTATGTTTAATTGTAAGCTGTTAAAATGTATTATTGCATGCTGTGAAATGAACAGCACTTTCACTCCTTCAGGTTATGCAAGTCTTATATTCATCTGGCAAGCTGCATTCTCGATGATGCAACCTCAGTAGCATTGAGGCTATATGTAAACTGTTGCCATTTCTAATTACACATCCTAAGATGTTCTACATCTTGGACTCTGGTGTTTTCACAAGAGTGAATAACATTCACTTTGTTCCCTATACATTCTGTGGTCAAGCCAGTGTACTTGTTTTCGCTATGTAATTTGCATTGTTGAAAAGTAATGCTGCACACAGACTAGAACAGGGTGTCTCAACATTTGATCATTGGCATGTGGGGGCACATGATGCTTGAAACAAACAATTTATAGCATTAAACAAACTGTTAACATTTTGATGAATTTGCAGTTGATGAAAAGTAACCTTAGAGGAAATATTTTTCTTACCATGCACAGCAAAAACGTTACAGGGTTGGGTCCCATGGCGTGACGACTCTCTCTTCCCACCCTTGATGAAGGCCGGCAGACTAGGTCTCCTCTGGTCCCCTACAAACTTCCCCGGCTGCTGCCCCATAAGGGCAGGGTGCCAGGCCGCAGCCCGGACTCTCCAAGCTGAACTCAGTTGCTCACCGTCCAACAGTTGGCCACCAGGCTGGGAGGGGATCGGGAGAAGACAGGAACCCCTTTCCCTGGCTCAGCCTGTCCTCTCCTGGAGTACGGGTGATACAGGTCACCTATGCAGATCCGTGTTACTCCAGTATGTCTCTGTTTATCATGCATTAATGGATCCTGAGTGTTTCAGAGGTGAAAGAAAGGAAGTTCAAAGTAATCTGGAGGAGGGAAACAAACAAGAATCACTGATGAAATCATCAAGAGTGATATGATTGCATTAAAACAGCTTTAAAACTATTCGAATTATCCTGAAATTTAAACTGCAAACACCCTCACACTAGTGTAGTAAGGGTTTAACATGTGCATCCAAATGCTTTTCTATGCCAAATAATCTACTTTATGCTAAACTTGCTATAAGTATGCTCTTCCTTGATTTTCAACAGTCCTAAACCTATATTACCTGTGCTTCCTTTGGTATACAACCACATTTCCTTGTTATATCTAGGATAACTTATACACCCACTGGATTTCCTCTTTTTAATGCCATTCAAGCTAACCTGCAGGCTACACACATGACTATCAGGAAATTAAGTGTTGACAATAGCAAAGTGCTCAATACAAAAATAATCATCAAATCATCTAGAACATACACAATTGCACAGCAAAGAGATCACTGAACTGCAGCAGAGCATTAATAAGTGTTATGCTATTGTTCCTGTGCAACTTTTTCTTGCATCAGCAATGTCAAAAACATCAAATCACAGCCATGGGCTATAAAGTTAAAATGACACACTTCTATCACACAACGCAAACTTGCACTATAACAGTTAGTTACAAACGTATGGGGTGATAACAAGTGACTGGAAACTTACATTGAAATATATATTTAGTTGGTAAGCTGGCGACCTCAAGCTAATGTTGAAGGTAGCCATGGAGGCTAACTAACGTTAGCTGGTGGTATGCAGCGCGAGACCCTTAACTGCACATCGAGCACTCAACAGTTGGTTCTTCCTGGGTCGCCGTTAACACGCTGTGTCATAAACGTCGGACAAGTGCACTCAAACGTCCCCAAAAAACACCACAGTTCAAAGCTTTGCAGCTGGTCTCCCCAAAGCCAGAGTGTTCAGTTTGTTTCAAACTTCCGTGTCCAGTCTTCTTCGGAGTTTCTTCCCCCTGTGGTACCCGACTACAGAAGACACTTCAATCAAGGAGGTGAAGAGAAATCGAGGAAACTCTGCCGGCCACAGTCCGACGACTCTTTCTGCCAGCCCAACCCTCTGCTTACACTCGCCGAGCTCTTCGTTGCCGTCCCCTCGGTTCACGTACTTATTCATCGCTCTCACGTGAAAATCTCAGCAGTAAACTTTGGCCGAGGAGTAGTTGTGTCGCTGGTGCCGCCATACTTCCATAAGCAAGGTGGTTTACAGAAAAATGTGGGTGGGACGACGTGTGACGTAGCATGCGTGCGTGGGCTAGTACAGAGGAACCGGAGCAAAGGTTTTATTATGCTGGGAGTGCAGGAGGACATAACACCTCCAACTCCACTGAGAAGGCATATTCAAGGAGCATAAACTGAAGGAAAACCTACCATAACCTACTTTCCAAACCACTTTTACTTTATATAATGTACTGGCTTCAAAGATGTGTCAGTTACAAGATGATATAGTATAAAAAAAATCCTGAAATGGACATCCTATGTGATGACAAAATTGTAAAGTACTTTAAGTGTTTTTCCAGAGCTGCAGACTGATACTGATAATAAACCAATATAATCCAAATATTTGGGTGGCATCATCACTTTCACCAGCTCAGCTTTTAATAGTAATAAGTCAGTATTGACAGTCTTATTCAATAAAAAAGTAAACATTTTATGAGGATTTAAAGGGACAGTTCATCCCAAAATCAAAATTACATATGTTTCCTCTTACCTGTGCACTATTTACACTATTTATCAGTCTACATTGTTCGGCTGTGAAATGCCGAGTGTTGGAGATATAAGCCATAGAGATGTCTGCCTTCTCTCGAATATAAAGGAACCAGATGGCACTCGGCTTATGGTGCTCAAAGTGTCAAAAACATACATTTGAAAAACTCACAGCAATGTCTGGTTTTTTTTTTTTTTTACGAGAAGTTTCATGTAGGAACTATTTCCTTTCTGCCAAACTACACCCGCCAACTGTATCACTGTGCTGTCAGAAGCCTGCAACTACTGCTTGCTCACCTAGCACCACTGAGCCAGCTAATGTTACAGCTCATCTGAGGTGGACACCATTAATGTTTACATCTTGTGCTGTGCTAAGCACCAGCTTCTCCTCCATGACTAGATGCATGCTTCCTGCGGGTTGATGATATGGTTGGGGGGTGTGGTTTGGTAGAAAGAACATCGTTCCTACATGAAACTGCTCAAAACAAAGTCTGTGGACTATTTAAAGTAACCAGGTCATAATTTCTTGAAAGAGACATCACCACTGAGTTTTCAAAGTATTTTTTTGGCACTTTGAGTACCACAAGCTGAGTGCCATCTAGTTGCATTATATTTGAGAGAAGGCAGACATCTCTACGGCTGACATCTCCAACACTCTTCAACTCCCACCAAAACAATCTAGATTATTAAACAGCACTACAGGTGAGAGGAAAAATATGTATTTCTGATTTGGGGGTGAACTGTCCCTTTAAGTCTCCAGACATCTTTTCCTTTCTGTTTCTTCATTATTCAACACAACACACCACACTGACAAGTACTGGATATTTATAGAAAATGTATTGCATACAACAGTTTTTGTATATAACCACATATATCAAAAGTGTTCCACTATACCTCTGTACAATGTAAGAACAGCTTCTCTAGTGATTTCTAAATGCTGCAGAATCATCAAACAATAGTCAGCAGTCTTGTTACATCAAATACATTTGAAGCCGTTTAACTGTACAACTGTAAGGTCACAAAAGGAAGGGTTCTTTGAAAAAGGCCAGTTCAGTCCTCGGATGGGCGATCACTTCCTGACGTAGCTGCTTGATGTGATCTTGTGTTTGTGACAATGTCACAGTTAGGATTTGTGCACTTTAACCTTCCTGTTCAAGCAGCTTCTGTTGTGTCAACATCACAATCTCCTCCATCACTTCTGGCTTCAAGATGTCCTTGACCTACAGAGACATAAAGCAGAGAATTATGGATCAGTCACGGCGAGAAAAACATCATATGGATCATGGTGAACAATATTTTCATAGCACAGCCTTTATTAACAAAATGTAACAAAAACAAACCAGCAGAAATTATGCATACTGCACAATTACTCTCCCGTTTTTGAATGCAGTAATTCCTTCAATGATCTTAGCATTAATGGTAAGCATATTTAGTTTTGTTTTTTGTTACTGAGAAAAAATATAAAACAGTCTTTAGGAGTTGTGTGTTCTTCAACTGTGCAGATGCGTTAACAACATTATGGTGATAGCATATTTGCTAACAAACTGATATTATATAAGTGCAACATTTACAAGAAGCATTTGTGAATAAGTCATCAGTTCCCCGCCCAAAAGAGCAATGAAACCAACCACATCTTAAGAACAACAGAGTCAAAGTTGAGATCTGCAATCGATTGTTGCAGTAGGTTCTCAATGTGGCCACCAGATGGCACAATACATCACAGAAAAGGTCCACTTTTTTATTGTACTATCTTTTCATTGCCATCATTTTAAAAATAGGAGGCAGAGGGTGCAATTCAGAAACAATCACGTAATGTTGAAAGCTGAAATAACTGACTGTCATTAGAGTCACTTTTTTCTGATTGCTTCCTACCTGGTGTTGAACTGAAGATTCGTAGCAATAGAGAACACTGGTGTCATACAAAAGGACCTTGTGTGCAGCCAAAGCCAGTAGGCAGTTTCTCAACCGTGAAATCACCTCTCGATCTGACAGACTAACAGGCTGAAGGGACAGAGACAAGACACAAACAAGTTCAATATATATACATGGAAAAACAGTTTGGATGCAGTAGATTAAAATTCATAAAAAAGAAGTGTCTCCTTTCTCTCGCAGGACCAGGTAAACTGTTAACTTCTTAATTTAAATCCAAGTTTGTATTCATTGCTATGATGACTTGTGAAACTACAAAACAATGATCTTTGTGTGTTTCTTTTCCCACCTCCAGGCTGGTGTAGAATCCCCCAGCCTCCACTTCCTGTTGTTCCGGTGTGGGATACAACCACACGAAGCCATTATTCCCGAGGATGATGGATGCACCACATGGCAGGTTGTGGAAATGTGTTTTCTGTCTCTTGATCAGAGAAGGAGAAAGCTGTACCAGCACTCCTTGACCCAACTGATGGTCCAAGAAAGTAGAAACAAGATATTAGATCAAATAAGGAAGAAGAAAAGTATTAATGGGGGGGAGTAAAACTACAATTTGTAATGCAAAAATCATAGTACATATCAAGGTTCAAAATCACTGTGGTATTCTGTTTGTGATATAGAAATGATTAATTACACTGCTTTACGCCTTGCTTTAATTGTACAGGTCTTATTTTCATAACTCCCTGTATTCATTTGACCGTTTACAATTGTTTTACCTCTTTACTTTAATTGGTGAATCTCACCAGAGTACAGGGGAGACAGCAATGACAAGTGGAAGATCTCTAAGTAGTCACCCATTTGGCACTCATGTAACATATTTAAACATTCATTATCATCTCCAAATAAAGGTGTAACTACCTGCTGAGTGAATCACTTCCTGTTTATAGAAATGTGTCTTTGATGTTTGTTTTATTTAATGAATTTGTACTCAATTGTCTATTGCTTGTTAGACTTGTGACATTGTTGAAAAAGAGAGATACACATAAGTGTCTATATTCCCAAAATGTGCATATTATGGGAGTTCCAAAGTCTGCAAGCCGCATCTGTGATAGCACTGTCCACCCACAAGTTTGTGCTCGCCTTTCGTTTACATTCTGATTTGTTTGATTGAACCACAAACAGTGAGTCATAAAGCAAACTGAAGCATTATTCAGTGGTAGCATCACAGCTGTACTCTGCATTTGTCGTTGTGTACACTAGCACTGTTAACTTACTTTTCCATACTTTAAACTACGGGTGTGCAGGGATAGGGCTCCATCTGCGAACACAGACTGCACCTCTGCCTAAAAGCACAGGAAAAGAGCAACAAGAGCATTATGAGTGAGAATAATAAGATGGTGTAGCCTATTAGATATTAAATATTCTAATAAAAATGTGGGTTACACTGATGAGATCGCCCTCCTGAAGGTATTCTCTCATGGTGAGCTCATCTTCTGCTGACCGTCTCCTCTAGAAGAGAAAATCAAACACAAATTTTAAGCAATAAAACAAAGTTGACCAGACAAACTTCCCTGTCCAAACCCATTTCTCCTATCCTTTAGGTTAATGCTAGTTCGGCTAACAGTGTAATACACAGAATATTTCTCCCAGTAAATCCCATTTCCTGGTGTCTCACCAGCTCTCCACCAGGCAGATTGACAGAAGACAACAAGAGGACAGAATCCAGCCGGGAGTTGGTCTCCACCTTCCACCGTTTCTGTTGCACCTATACATATAACAAACAAAAAAACATGATAAGATGTCTTAAAAGCCAAATAACAACAGCATGTTCCAACCTTATATTTTTAGGGAAGACAGACATCCTATATAAGAAGATACGTGGCAGCTGTGCCTTACCTCTGTGATTCTGCCAACCACCACATCTCCAACCTCACCGTTAAACCTGCAATTCAAAAACATACCCCAAAAATTTAATTACTTAACTTCTGCAAAACCCACAATAGTTAAAACATGCATGAATCAACTCAGTACAACTAGGCCCAACTGACTTTTTGACTGTAAATGTTTCACTTACCTGGTCTTGAGTGGTCTGACACAGATCAGCTTGTCTACTCTCTGCACCTCTCCAGCAACTGAAGCCGTCAGCTTTTCTTCATCAACATAGGTACCATGACCCCTGGGGATAAATAGTATATACAGATGATAATGAGAAACATGTTAAAGTAACATGCTAAAGAAAATGTTTGGCTATCTATGACCACCACACAGTAATCACAGACAACATAGACATGATTTCAATGGATTGAATCTTTCATAAATTGGTAAACTGCTAAACCAGTATTATTATGATCAGACTACAACCAGCATACCTGACACTAAACCTTTATAGGGAGGTAACTGCCAGCTAGTGCAGCCAGCATATTATAATAATGATGCTCCTAATGATGCCAATCCAGATTATCAAACGCCTTGTAGTTTATTTCCTTTCATGACAGTATGGTGCCGTCACGATACACAGCAGCAGATAACACCACCAATTCACTAACCGAATGCCTACCTCATGAAGCCGGTGTCTGATGTGATAACATCGCCGGGGACGACCAGATCTTTTCGGTCAAAAGCAGAAACTGATAAAGACACTGGTTTTTGAATAGTTGGTAATCTCATGTCAGCAGCCATGCTTCCTCTGTTGCTTCTTCTTCTTCTTCCCTCTCTGGCAGTTGGGAAACAACGGTACGTGTTATACCGCCACCTACCGAGGAATGAGTCTGAATGTTTTTCTATCTGACGTTACTTGGAGTTAAAACAGTTTAATGAGTCTAGAAACATGAGAGAAATGGAAAATATTCTGTAGCATTAATCTATAAACTTTTGAAATCGTCTTCTCAGAGATAGCGCTGGTCTTCTTCTTCTTCTTCTTCTTCTTCTTCTTCTTCTTCTTCTTCTCCTCACTAACGGCGTTAAAGGCGCATTACCGCCACCTGCTGCTTCGAAAGGTGTACCACAGATTTTAATATATTATTATTTACTCCTACTCTTTAATAACAAAAAAGAAAATACATGCGACACTTCCTAATGCATTATACAGTACACGAGCCTGTTAGATGCACCATTATCCTCTAAGAATTATCATAACAATAATAGTTATCTTTCTCTTCACCCTAATAGCAGTGGGATTTGGAAACGAAGAAAAATTAAAACAATACATCACAAAGTTCATATGTCTGCTCTCGCTTGCTTTATCAGCTTTTTAACGAGGACATGAAGAATTTGCCACACTAATACAATCGTCTTCCGTCATATAATGGCAACATTCAGTGCAAATGTAATTGCATTTAGGAAAGAAAACTCACCCACCAGCTTCCTGTATGTCCTACTCAATCATGAGGCTCCCCTGATTAAGTAGGATCCTGATTAACACTGCCTTCGACACACCCTTTCTCGTCTACACGGCGCCTTATTGCATGAACAACAAACGCCTCCTTCATAATTTTCTGTTGTCTGTGATGACAATACAAAGATGAATATGATCAGAATTAAATTTAAATAACTTTAATTTATTTTTTTTTTTAAATTTAATTTAGAATAGAAAAAAATGAATAAAAAAAACAAAGTTGAAGGTGAAGCTTTCAAATTTCCGACAGTTCTTCGACACATCATGTGCAACAAAGGCTTCTGTCAGAAATAAAAAACAAGTCTGAGCTTAAAATATTGATATTTCATCAGAATCACTTTATTCTTCATCTTATTCAAAATCTGGCCAAAAATAAACTGTTTGCGCTTACTAACCAGCATTTAGGTGACTTGTGTGAAAATACAAGTTTTGTTTTTTTTTTTTTTTACTCCAAGATTTTGTCTTCACCTTTTAACTCCTAACCTTCAAACATCAAAGGATAAGTCATAAAAATCTAATAACTAATTTATGGTGGAGGGAAGCTCGTGCATTTTCCGCCTGTCACTTAAGAATAAAAAATAAAATAAAAATATCTGTAGCTTCAGGGAGGATAAATAAAAAAAAAACAAACAAAAAAAAAAACAAAAACGAAGGCACACCCCAGGCACATCTCTGATGATGACGGATTAGGTTTGATACAAATGAAGATGAATAGATAGCAGTCCCTAATGTAAGAATTGCATAATGAAGAACTTTATTCATTACACATTACAGTAGTTGTATTTCTAAATGGAAAGCGGTGCTCTTTATAATCCTCATGTCCTCAGTTTCACATTATTATTAACTTGTTTATAACGGTGATAGATTGATTAGTCTACCAGTAGTGCAGTATAATGTGACATAATGGTAGATGCGTCTTTTCCTTTCATGGTTTCACCACTAGATGTCAGCATCGTGCCACGTTGCCATTAACGCCACCGTGTTTGACCCGTGGTTTCACATAACGGAGTGCTGACGTCACATGTCAACACCACGCAGACGTCTCCGTCGTGGCCAATCAGCATAGAGCCACACAGACTCTTGTAAAGATGGCGACGGTGAGGCACAGAGGAGTGAAAACTGGACACTGTACCGTTATTAAACGCCACTGGACCAGACACCGTAAAAACTGACAGGGCAGCGGGAGCGAAAGTTAATCGACCTATTAGTCAGCAGCAGCTTCCTGTTTGGTCCTGCGTGACGTCGCTGCGGTCCTGTTCGCTTTTGTTTTCGGTTAGACTTTCGATGCCTGGGATAGCTCGTTAGCTTCAAGTTGGAAAGCGAATGCTAGCCCGGGCTAGCTGTGTAGCTCCTTCGGCTGCTGGGAGCTCTGTGTACGGCATTCATGGATTGATAGCCCGAGCAGTGTGAACACACAGCATGTATGTACCTATGTGAAGTTTTAATTCGTACGGGAACAGCGCCCATGGCTCGCTTGGATTAAAAACACTCGAGGAGGAATAAGGGGCACCGACATTGCGACACTGTTTGGAGTGTCGAGGCGGAGTGAGTTTGCCGTCATGTATTTTCTAACCGGCTGGCCCCGGAGGCTGCTTTGTCCGCTGAGGAGTGAAGAGGAGCCCTTCCACATCCAGCCCAGCTCCCAGAGGTTTTACTTCGCCGTGTTGTCAGAGACTCAGCTCAGCATCTGGTTCAGTCGGGTAAGTGCAGTCAAACCAGCCGCAGCTTGGCTTCAGTCATGCTCACGAGCTCAGCTGTCCCGATAAAAACAATGCGTGCAGTGCTACTTTGATCCGAGCTATCATCAGTATGTTGCACACAGTATAACTTACACGATTGACTTTGCTTCTCCAGCTTTATCCGCCATCATTTTAGTTTCAAACGCTTTGCATAACTGCGTGGCAATCTGGCTGTCTGCCCTTCATGTTTATTAAAAAGACAGATATTAAACACAGAGAGCAGCAGTGGTGTTAATGATGATGGGCGATCTGGAGATATGAGTTGGCAATCGGTGCCACCTACACACCTATTACATAGATGACAGGTGACATTGTTACGCACCAAAACAGTTTGTACATCCGTATACGTGTGCTCTCACACAGGCATGCTTGTATCTGAATGGTATTTCACGTGCGGCGTTCCTCCCATTTACTCCCTCATTCATGACAACAGCTTTTCATCCTCTCAGCCGCAGGATCTGAATCTCACCTGATGAATGCTTTATGTCAGACAGAGAGTAAATAGTGTGCACTGGTTGAGATTCTCGGGTACGTTCAGTACTTGTGGTGACATTTTCTATTTTTATCGCCCTGCCTCAAAATGCCTCTCGAGTCCAAAGTTTAAGTGACTATCGGGGGAGGATTTCCAATAGTGTTCATAACTAAAACTCACGTGTAAACTGGTGGAGTGTTTTAGGTGCAGTCTGTGCTACTGGTGATTTTTTTTCAATTTTAATCAGCCTGCCTCAAGTTCAAACTTTAAGTTATCTTTCACTGCAGTGTTTAATAGTGTTCAAAATAAATAATCACTGACCGCATGTTGTGGTTCAGTCAGGCAGCAGCTCAACACGTAGTCAAGATCATTTAGGCTGCCAGAGTTAAATGATTATGTAAACAATTGTGTCAGCATGTCATTTGATCCCTTTATTCCCCCCACAGCAGTATAATACACAAGAAAATATCACACTGACTTGAAAACAAAGTCACTTTTTAACAACATCCTGTCTACTGATAAATCATATTATCTCTAAATGGCCTCCATCTGAAGGCCAGTTTGGATGTACACTATTTTTCTGTTTATTGTGACGGTCTTTTTATCAATAAGATCACTTTTTATAGGTAATCTTGACCCAAGGTCTTTACCAGAAGGATGTAAGTCATGAATTTAACTGATATGACTTCCCAAAAGAGAGTATTGTGCTGAAACTGGTTCTGTAACTAAAGCTTGAACCCTTTAAAGCACTGTCACATCCAAAACTGTGGCTAAATTGATTCCAGTATGGCTCCGGATGTTGCTTGACGATTTATTTAACGAGTAAGTCTCATTGAGACTGAAAATATCTTTTACAAGAGAGTCCAGGCCAAGGTAGCAGCCAATCAAAACACATTTAAAATGCAACAAATACAACATATGATACAAAAATCCACAATGAAATTATTCACTATTCACATATAGTGACCTCTCAAGAAAAACAAGCACAGGTCTCTATCATCACATTCTTTATGATGCCTTTAAATTCAATAAAGTGTTTCTAATTTACATTTTTTGATTTTGATTGTTCCATGTCCAAGATGCATAGTAAGAGAATGCAGTTTTCCCAATATCTGTTAAAACCCAGCGTATATTAAAAAGGAACCACTTAGAGATGCGTAGCTGGTAACTGCTATAGCTGAGACACACAGAAAGGTGCAGAGGTAGGTGGGAAGTTTGCCCAATTTCTTTATATATTGCTTTATAGATAAAAAATATACCAGTGCTGTTGTCTGCGAGTGGTCAGTGATGTCCAACTCACCAAGTCATAAAGAATACAGTGATGAGTAAGAGACTTTGCAAGCCAGGGGACTTGTGATGTATAGGAAATGATCAGCAGCACTGTAAGCCAGTGGACTGCAGGGTTGGAGATGAACTTTTTTGCCCCCCTGCCACTGTGGCAGATGAATTCCAAAATCTATCAGCTAATCAATAGATCATCATTTTTCAGGCTTGTGGGTAAAGCAAATCTAGCAGACACTTGCATATTTTACCAGCATTTGGCTGGTGGCTGGTGCTAATTTCCAACCCTGGTGGACTGTCAAAGAGATGAATGCATTACTGGTTATCTTTCCTCTTTCTTTTCTCCTGTAGGAGGGAACAACTGTTTCTATAACAATGGAACAAATCATCAACAAGTTGACTCAAACTTTAAAAAGTAGCACTTGCTGACTAGAAATGTGAAAAAGAGCAGTGGAACAATTCAGTACAGAAAATGATTTTGATTATTTGTAGTCAGTATTTGGATAGAAGCTGTCGGCTGACAGGCAGTGAGGCGATGTGCGAGACTGTGGCGGCTACCACTGATTCTATTTTCACTACTGTCTATATTTATTAATTTGCTCATTAGATATTTTAGCTTCGCGAGAAAGAATGACCTATGGTCTTGGTGTGGCTGTCATGCCATTCATTAACAGGGAACTTCAGTATGGAGAAATAATCAAGTTAAAATTTTGTATAGTGCAGAATGGCTCCTGAAATATTTTCAGCCCCAGCATCTGATGTAGAAAAGACCCGCGAAATACCATTCATAGCCCTGTGCACTCCCGTCCTCATTAGCTTGAATTCATCAGATTCTGCCAGGCTGATATGGAGAGGGGCTATTTGATTGGATAACATGCAGTTGAGCACATTGTTTAAAGCGGTCTGTTTTCCACACAGCTTTGTATATTATTGAGGTGTAGCAACAATGGATCAGGGTCACTGTTTATTTCCTGAGGCCCACACAGGATGTGACCATGTTTTCCTTCCCCTCTTTCTTAAGACCTTTGCCTGCCTGTGAGTATCAGTGAGGCGTCCAGGAAGAGAATCATGTCAGGAATGTTGATCAGGGCAACTTCTTCCTCGTGACATACACCTTTCACATCTGCTCTATCCATCATTTCATCTCAATGCATTATGTAGCCCAAGTCTGCACACAGGGATGCAGTGGAGGGTTTTGTTCACACAATTTTCTCAAGTAATATATTTTCTTTAGCTTGTTGTTCAGGTTATTTGGTGAATCAAAGTGATTATAAATCTGCCGTTTCCCCTCCCAGCTCTCTCGCCCCTGTTGTTCTCAGCCATCGTTTTGCCACCAGGTCTATCCTCCTTAATCCCATCTATCCTCGACCTCGGCCAGTGCAGCCTGAGCCTGAGTAGTTCAGTCGAGGCGCTGTCATTTAATCCGTGTAGCCGGTAGCTTAGCCTTGTAGTCGTTCTGTTCTGTCGCCCTGTCGCCCTGCCACGGCTGCGTGGGAGCTCAAGATATCTAGGAATAGAGAGATGGAGTTTGATGGTGTGGTGGCGCTGTTATGCTGTAGTAGCACTGTAGTTGGCGCTGGGTGCCTGCGAAAATTAGCAGCATTGTGTGTGTGTGTGTGTGTGTATGTGCATGTTTGGTTGCACGTACTGTAATTGCGTGTGTAATTATTTACACTCCCCTGGGATTTCTTCAGTTACACCAGCTGACTGCATGTAATTGTGGTGGAGCATGGGAAATGGCAATGCGGGAGAAACACATGAGTTTGAGCCACGACTACCAGACAAACCATTTCAGTTTTAGCTCAGTTGAATTTATGCAAGCTGGTTGTTTATTTGGGATGTTGGTATGCAAACTCAGGTCCTTCAGTGTTTTTTTTTTGTTGGCAGGTGTGTTAGGGGGCAACACACCTGCCAACGCCAATGTTATTGATGGATGATAAGAGTTTTTTCCCTCAATCTTATTTATACCTTTAATGCAGATCAAGTTTGATGTATTTGTGTTGCAAAGACTGATCCTAAAATACTGTCAACAAGCGTTGGTTTGAATTTAATGGCTGTAGAAATGATAAATTAACATAGTGGAGGAAGGGCTGACTCAGTGGAGTGAATGTGAGTGGTTGTCAGGTAGAGGGCAATGACCAAAAAATCTCAGACAAACTTTGGTACAGCTAGGCTAACTATTTGTGCAGCTGCAGAGAAGGAGTTGAACGGGTTTGTAATATATCATCCATAAGCAAACATATACAGTATGTCTGAGTTCATTTTTGGGCCTGAGGAACTTTTTGTGTAAATATTTAAAAATCTTTATAAACTGTTATCACATCAATCGATAAAGGAAACACATAATTTTAGCAGATACTTTGTGTATGTGTTAGGAACATTTCGACAGTTTATCCGATGTTAAATTAATGGTAAAAATCATAATTTGAACCTCATTCACCTTGTTTAATTTCAAATTCAGTGTACTGGCATACAGAGGCAAAACAAGGCTACCTTAAAGGTGATCTTTCCTTTAATTTACCAAACACATAATGAGATTGTTCAGATTATAATCTGATATCATTGCAATTACTAATGAGGAGAGAGGGTTCTCCTTCTGTTTCCCACGCAGCAAGCTTCACCAGTGCAGGTATCATTGGCATTATTAAGATTTCATGCCACGAAAGGCACACTATCGCATCGACATACTTAAAACCCGCTCTCTCATTACGGCGACTGGGTACGAGGTCTAATGTTGCATAGCTGGAATTACATGAGATCGTCCCCTGCTTTTGTTACCTGATCATTCAGTGTTCTGTCCTGGTTTAGCTGTAATGTCAAAGACTGTTACATGTCTGAAAACTCAATCAGTATTAATTCATCTTCGGTAGTAATGTGTGATATTAAAAATTGGATTAAGTAAAATTATAAAGGTCTATAACACAAATGAACCATGGATTATCTGCAGGGGGTTTCCACTGGTTGTTGAATAATGCCAACGACTCGTGAATAAGGCTTTGCCAGGTGTTGAGGCTAGTGCTCCTCTTCAGAGACACCTGTTGACAGCCGTTGGTTGAAGTTACACATTTATAAATCATAAGTCACTCATTGATTCTTACTTGACTGCAGATGAATACACTGTGGCTTTATATTAGGGGATTGGAACGAACTGGTAGCGATGATTGTTATCCAGGCAAATATCTGATGTAGTGATTCAGGGGTAGAGGCAACTTAAGGGCAACTGCTTCAGGCAAAGTCTGTCTGTGTATGCAGGCTCATCTTTCTATCAGGGTTGCATGGTGTAAACAGTAGCCTGGCCTGAACATGTTTTTGATTGCTGGGCTGAAAGATATTTTTCAGAATAGATGTGCCTCACAAGGTGAAATAGCAATTTAGCAGGTATCGCAGTCATGCTGTTCTTTCAGGGGAGACTTTTATCTGTGTTGCTCCTTTGCCAAATAACCAATGTTTGAGGCAATGAGATGAGTGGTAACGAGTCCCCTTAGAGCACACTAGTTGGTAAACACAGATACCACCGCCAGCCAGTGCTGCATTTCTTTAATGTTACTTTTCAGATTGCTCCAGCAGTCTCAATTGGACATGGAACTCCAATGTCTCATTAGGATATTGATTTTAGTTGTATTTTGGTTTTAATTTAAGTTACAGTTTAAGTAAGAGCCTCAAGAAATGTATTAACCACTTGCCATAAATCACACTTACATTCAGACCTAGATTAGATTAGATACAAACCTTATTAACTTTGTTTGTTATGTGTGGATGAAAGGGCCAGACTTTCATATCAGTCTACAGGCATTTTTGGCAGTAACCGTATACATTCTGATGTGGATGTTGTTTTTGTTATTATATGTATGGAGCAGTCAGATGTATGTGACTTGTGGTATGTTTAAAGTGCTCATTTTCTTTTCCATATCCCTGTTCTCCACCCACAGCCCAGTGTTTTGATAGTCAGCTATATCGAGTCTGCAAAGGCGGCTGCCCAGTTTGGCTTCTACCAGAAGGCAGAATGGAAACCAGACGACTCCATGATAGCTGTGGCAGTAAGTACACTACCTCACCGTCTGATCTTGGATTTGCAGTTTTATTGACGCCTTCTGCTCCATGTCCAAACACAAACAGCATGTATGTGCCCATGTAAAAGCCTTCAGTTTTACTTTAATCAGTTTTAGATACTCATTTGTTTATTTATCATCTATTAAATACCTATCATCTATTCAGTAGTTTGATAGCTGCTGGACTAAGGACACAATCAAAATTTTAATTTCTCGCTGTTGTACATGCAAGGTATACACGTGCATATAGATATCTGTCCACTGAATATCAGGCTCCTTGCTAATGTCTTTTATAAATTTGATAATGGCACACGGATCTGGAAGTCACCATTTGTCAAAGTCAATTTGTTCAGGTAGCATTTGTAATCTTTGGTGTTTAATGCCTTCACATAGCTTGACAAGCTATTGCGCTCCACCACACTTCTGTTGCACCCATGCATATGTCATCATTGTTTTCAAACCTTAAAACTGTCTCTTCCTCTCTCCTCCATTTTGTTTTATTTCTGCTTTCAGTAACTGTGATTTCCTCTTATCACTTTATAACCACGTTGAGTTGTTGCATATAGAGTTTTTCTCAGTGGGTAGACGAAGCTTCAGTAATCGATCACTGACGATAGGATTTTATTGGGATCCTTCCGTTATAGGAAACCACGGAAGCAGCTTCTCCGTAACTGCAGTGCGTCACAGTAGATTGAGCATGACCAATGCTGGAAAGAGAAAAATGAAAGTGTGGCTGCACTTCACTAAACAGCAGAGTTTGTCCTATTTTTGCTGTTATGCCGAGCTCCAGATACAAGGAAGGTATTCCCGTGGCGGTGAGAGCGGAACTGAAACAGGCTCCCTGTGCTCTCAACGTCATGTAACAACTTCACTTTCAATCACACGGTCTTCCAACACAGCGAGCAACAGTGTGACATGAGTGTGAAGCTGCAGTTTTTAGGTGCTATGAAATAACTGTAAAGGCAGTGGAATAAATGTTGGCCATAGGAGCTGACTGTTCATGAACACAAGGTACAGTGGACATCTGTGTGAGCAGCAGTTTAATATGATTTCTTGGCACCTGCTGTGTCTTTTGATTATTCGGTACATGTGTTCATTGAGGAACTAGTCAAAAGTGTTTCATTCATTTTACTCCAGGTTTTTCCCTCAGTCATCATAGTTTATGATTTCACTGCCAATTTCAGATGTGCAAAAAGAATATATGTATGTATTTGTGTGATTCCTGAGGCTAGACACGCTTTGACTTGCACAGTTGTCACTTCAGGTGTACATCTTGCAAAAGTCCGCAAGTAGCCCCAGGCTTAATTTTACTAGAGAAGACTGGCCACTTACAAAACAATTTAAGCTTCACATGTGGTGCTTTAGGCAAATAAGGCAGTACTTGAAAGTATACTTCTGGCTTTTGAAGTTATTACCTGCCACAGAACTGTGACTGACGAGGTAGTAAAGGTTAATTTAAAGGTACAGTTCACCCCAAAATCAAAAATACATATTTTTCCTCTTTCTTATATTGCTGTTAATCAGTCTAGCTTGTTTTGGTGTGAGTTGCAGAGTGTTAGAGATATCGGGCTTCTCTAGAAAATAATGGAACTATACTCGTTTTTTTGTGCTCACAGCGCTGAAAAAACAAAATTTAAAAAATCAACAGCGATGTGTCTTTCAAAAAATCATGACCTAGTTACTCAAGATAATCCACAGACCATGTTCTGAGCAGTTTCATGTAGGAACTATTTTCTCTCTACCAAACTACACCAACCAACCGTATCACAGAGTGGAAAGTGTGTGCATCTATTCATCTATTCATCGACAAGAGGCTTGTGCACATGACAGATGTAAACATTATAAGCGTCCTACTTAGCTGAACTGTAACATTGGCTAGCTCAGTGGTGCTAGATGAGCTAGCAGTAGATGCACACTTCCTTCTCCGCGTTGATGTGGTTGGTGGGTGTTGCTCGGTAGAAAGAAAATAGTTCCTACATGAAACTACTCACAACAAGGTCTGTGGATTATCTTGAGTAACCAGTTCATGATTTCTGGAAAGAGACACTGCTGTTGTTGAGTTTTTAAAATGTATTTTTTTTGGTGCTTTGAGCACCACAAGCCGAGTGCCATCTAGTTCCATTATATTTGTGAGGAGGCAGACATCTCTTTGGCTGATATCGCCAACACTCAGTGTCATGATAAAAGGATTAGGTTTACACAGAAAATTCACATTAAAAGCAGGGACCACAAAAACAAACTAAAGAGGTGATGAGGTGTGTTCATCACTAGAATCAGTGGTGAAGGTGTGTGTCTGCATGAGTGCTGCATGTAGGGTGAGGTGTTGAAAGTGTGAAAGTAAAAATGTGTTGAGGAAAGAGAGCGTCTCAGTCAGAGTGACAGGGTTTTACAGCCTGAGAGCACTGGCTCTGGTGGTCATACTCAGCAACTCACATCAAAACAGTTTAGACTGATAAACAGCACTTCAGATAAGAGAAAATATGACGTACTGTTAATTTTGAGGTGAACTTCACCTTTGACTTTTGGAGGCTCAACATGCTGCCACAAGAAGAGAGCATGATGGAGGGAGGGGATGAGGAGGATTAAATTAAAAGGGTTCAACAGTGACATCCTGAAATGGCAGCAAATTTGTAGCAGATAAATCAATAAAGGTCACAGAGCAAACTGGCCTTTAACATTTTGAGATAACATTTGAATGCTTCAGATACACTTTGCTCCCTGTCTGAAGTCTTGTCTTACTTTGTCCTGTGCTGATCATGGCACTTTCTATTTGACTGTGAGTCAATCAACTCAAAGTGAAACAGTAGCTCTCTATCAAACTCTGTTCACGTATCAGCTTTAATTTAACTTTACGATCAAAGTCAGCAGATAACCTCTTTTGGTGCCTCTGCCCTTGAACCCTGACCTCATTCTTAACAGGTCAGGCTTGTGGCCGAGCACTATACTGGGAGTAGATTACATCAGTCTGAAAGGATCTAGCCACCTCAGCTCTTTTGGGAGATGGGGAGGGCCTCATTTTTTGTGTGCTTTGCGAATCAATACAAAATAACCCGAAAGCTGAACTTGGGGATGATACACAGCCTCTGTCAGCCTGTTTTTTTCTGTTTAAGTAATCATGAAATATCTCCCCGAGGATCTTCCTTCCTGTCATTATAGCCCTGCCTTGTGTAAACTCCCCAGAAGGACCTACAATCAAAAAATATGCAAATTATCAGCCCACAAAGCTTAAAAGATGTAATTTTAAAAATTCATGCTCATTTCCATGGAGATGAAATGTTCTCGCCAGCATGTTGCTGCATGTAAGCCCACACAAGCTTACTGATGTTAGCTTAGCCAGACCTTTCCTCCACTGTCACGCCTCCATTCGGATCATCACATCACTTCTCTGACCATATCTATCACTCTTCAAAATCTAAAACATGAAATTTAGATACTGTTCATGATTAAGTTTACGTAAACCTGCTGTAAAATAAGCAGCTGTCAGTTTTTTGGCCTTTTTTTTTCTCCAGCACTGCAAATCAACACACCTACACTGCTTTGAAGCAAAAAGCACCACCATCCATCTTATATTCTGACAGCTGCACTGGCCTTGTTGTGTCCACAATTTACAACACAGGCTCCACTGAGGCCGAAGCAAACTAGGTATAATTTGCACATAATATGGCCTTGTTGAGAGAGAGACAGCAGGTTCCTGATACCTTCAGGGAGCAGAGTGTCCCTGAAGGCAGCAGAGTACATCACGACTGGATTTATTAGCTGCTGTTATTTATTTTCAGGATTGAATGCAAATCATTCTCATCAAGTGTAATCCTTGATAACAGGCCTCATCTGTGTTGAGCTAATGTCTTAACACCAACCGCGGGTTCCGAGAGGGAGCAGACGGATGATGCATCTGCCGTGTCAAACAAATCGAAGCAGACAAAGAAGCGGTGGCGGAGTCAGATTGTTTATTTTCGGATGTTCATGTAAATAAACGGAAAGCTTATAAGGATAAGTGTGTGACAGAAGCACAAATTCAGTTGGCAGGTGCTGCTTGTGGTCTCATGGAGTTGTTTATGTTTCTGGTAATGATTGTCATCTAGTTTCAGTGTTCTCCTGAAACAAAAGGAAAAAAAAAATGCACCACACACCTTTTTGCTAAATTGTGAAAACTGTACTTCAAGCAACATCAGCCGCTGACATTCTCTGCTCTTTCTACCATTACTCATGATTGTTAGTCGAGTGCACTGCAGCTAAGATAGCTGTGTGAGGGAAGTGTCTCATTGAGTAATCTCACACAAGGCAAGCGCCCGAGTCAGCAGGTGACTCAATCGGCTTCCAAAGGCCATGTGATTAGCAACTCACAGGACTTCTGCCAAGACCCGGGACAGAAGCAGACAGCATCAAAACAAACAGCACACAGAGAATTGATTCATTAGAATCATTAGTGCTCACTGGATTGTTGTGCTGCTTTGTGTTTGTGTGTGCTTGTTGTAGCAACGCCTACAAGTGTGTGGACTCGGTGAGCTGCCTGGGGGACAAAAGTACGACTGAACATTAGAAAGTTTAACTTTCAGTGTAACCAAAAAACAAATGAACACAGCTCCCTCAGAGTGAGCATTTGTGTAAAATAGTCAGGAAATATCATTTAGGCAGTGTAAACTAGAACAGAAACCCAGCCATGATTGATAACATAACTAATGCTGGGTTTTCCTCACCAAATAATCATGTCTATCTAATTAGTGGGGTATTCAGTCTCAAGCAGTGCTGCGTATGGTGTTGCAGTCATCCACATATTGCAGGACCAGGATATTTCCTGTGCAAATGTTTATGTTCTGTGGCCTAGTAATTTCTCCATGGACAAGCCATATTTGGTTTCTTTTTGTATGTACACATGGAGGCAGGCAGACGGTGGACGGCAAACCCGATATCATTTTAGTGTTGGAGAGCAGCACGGTAATAAGAGATGAAGCTGGGGGAGAATAGCGGAAACGTATAGATGTTCGAAGTTAAAATATGAAAACTTTTTGCCATCCCACGGGATGGAGTATACAGCTGGATGTTTCATAGCACCTTCACACAAGAAGAAAATATAGGCAATGTGGATGATTACTGGACATTACTAGAATAATCATATAAAGTATTGAACATAAAATAATATTATTAAATATATATTATTCCATTCTTTGTAAACAGTTTGCAGTATATCATTCCGCATGTTTTGTTTTTCCTCTGTGTGCCGTCTGCCGTCTGCCTGATGACATGTAAATGCAGCATTAAATGCCGCTTTGTGGGAAAACAAATAAACAAATTGATTTAAGTGTTTAAAAAAGCATTTTCCTTCATTATTTTATGTATGATCAAATCCCTCAGTCCAGCCAATCCTACATCTTTTTGTAAACACTGCTCGGAAGTATTGTCAAGGACACAGGAGACTGTTTAGAAGTCAGTGTGGCAGAGAGGCGTTGATGTTTATCCCAAAACATCACCATTTGTCCTTGACACCATTCTGCTGAACATTCTTTATCAGGTGTTAAAGGGGCTACACACACATGCAGTGGTTTATTGTCAAATTGAATGTTACAGAGCACTTTAAGCAGAAATGTTATTTCTTAAATATTTGTACTATGGTCAGGAATGTCTTCAGAGCTCCAGATTATGCACTATTTATTATCAAGACTGTTGGAAAAATAATATAAAGAGGTCTAATGGGGTCATATAGATGCTTTAACTGCCAGTTCACGTCAACAAAAAATGGCAGATTGATTTATGAAAGTGAAGACACAACATAACTTGGAGAATATTAACACGATGACCTCTTGGCCTCTTGGTGTCCGTTTTGCCCCCCCTCTTTCTCAGTCCTTCCTTTCATCCCTGCCTCACCACAAAGCCAAAGTACACATGAATGAATGCTGTGAATGTGTCTGGGAAAGCAATAAGTCAGGCTCAGTCCCAGGCCCACCCAGCCAAACACAACAGGGAGCAGGTGGAGGAGTTAAAAATAACAGGGCACGCTCGCACGCTCACTTCCTGGGCTCCTCAAACACAGAGTTCGATTCTAACTCATGACTGATGAAAAGTATTAAATGTTAATGTGGGGAGGGCTGGCTTTACCCCATGTGTGTGTGTGAGAGAGTGCAATGTGTTCACAAAGTTCATTTATGTAGCAAAACTGTGTATTGACAGGAATAACCGCTGTCACAACCACAAACTGTGTGTCATTTGCAGTAGAAATCCCTTTTTATGCCAACAGTGTTGCAGCCCAATGTGAGCTGCAGCTCTTATTGTAATGAGGCTTTCATACTCATTATCCTTCAGTCCCCGACGATTAACTCAACTGAAATCATTTCATTTAATCAAATTTGCCCTTTGGGGAGATAGTGTTGTTTTGCCTGGTGTTTTTACTTTTCTTGTTTTTTGCCACTTTCACTTCCTTTCATACAGGAAATGTTTAGGCCAAGAACTTGTGAACTTTTAAGCAACAGTTTGTCTGCGTACGGCTCTGTCTCAGAGCACTCAGTGGAAGTCAACTCATAATGAATACTCCTCACTTGAGACTGCTCTTCTCATTCCAGTGACTAATAGTTGTATATCTAAAGTTGTTGCGTTTTCAGACTTCCTGAAAACGCAATTGACTAGAACATCTGGGTAAAAGGAACAAGTTATCCGGAGTTTAATATGTAATGTTGCAACAAGATTTTTTTTTGGCATTTCTGCTTTTTATTTAGCTGGTATAGAGAGAAATAAAGAGACAAGAAAGGCAGGGGAGAAAGAGGGGACAAAAGGCTGCTGGCTGCTGCAGTGACGACTTGGCTTTGATGGTATGCACACTACCTGGTGATCTACCAGGTTTGCAAGCCGCTTCAATTTTTCATCTATCTGTTACTAAAACTGTAAAAAGAAGGCTTCTGGAACGGCGCCGTGGGTAAAAAAATATAACACTATATTCAACAGAAAGAAGATGAAAACGTCTTTTGTACCCAAGAAATGACAGCGGCTTAAGCAGAGGCTGTTGTCCAGTCAGAAAGTATTGAGAGAGAATAATAATATGCACATCATATAGGTGCAAGACTATCAAAAAACAGGATATATGTGTGGAAAAAAGTGACACCTGCCCACTATTTCATGCCACAGAGGTTTAATAAGGACAATGTTTCGATCCCTCTTGGATCAGTCAGAACATATTGCCACAAAGTTGCGTTAATGTTTAATGTGTAAGATTGAAAGGGATAATGTAGGCAAAAATGGAACATGGTATAGTAAGTATATTTTCTTTAGTTTATAATCACCTGAAAATAAGAATCGTCTTTTTTATTACCTTAGAGTAAGCTATGTGTTTCTACACAGGAAGTGGGTCCTTGCCATGTTCACTGCCATGTTTCTACAGTAGCCCAGAACAGACAAACCAAACCAAACACTGGCTCTAGATTGGGTCATTCCCATTTTCACATTTTCATAACAGCCAACATGGTTAGAAGAAATTAGAATCTGCAATAAGCAGCATCAGAAAAACTCTGATTTGTAACATGAAACTGCTTTATTAAATGTTTTTATCGGTTTTAATCACTTGTGGTCTCATATATAAACATTGAGTACACGCAAAACGAGCACTTAAAGAGGCGTACGCCATTTCCCACACAAAAGTTCTGATCTATTAAAACAGACTTGGTGGGAGAAACTACAAACATTACAAACATTTTGGAGATGGAAAATTGGAAATACATATGGTGAGGAAGAAGCCTAATTGTAGAAATTGTTGAATATTTTTTGGTGCGTGCCATTTTCAGCTTTTGTCTGTACATACATTTTTAGTATGGATCCTACGCACTGTTTTATAAATGAGATCCCTGGTCCATTTGTTTTGGAGAGGAAGATACGTCTGCAGAATAATGAACTCTAAGGGAATTCTAACCAGAAGAAGTTTAGGCTGGTTGCGTTCTGCAATCCTCACAGCTAGACACCACCAAATCCCCTAAATCTGACACACTTAACCTTTAAAGTCCCAATGAAGTGGGTGTTGGAGTGTGTTAAGATTCCGTGCTATGACGTAGTTCCCACTGAAACAGAATAGGCTACTAGAGCACTGTACAGTTACAATAGGGATTTTAATCAAATCCTTTGCATTAGATTGGACTGCTAAAAAGTGGGCGGGCTTAGACTTTAGTGCGATTTGGAGCCACAGTGGACTCTTGGCTCCACACAATCATCCCTCGCCTGTTGTTAGATCATTTGGACGAGGAGGGGTAGATGAATGAATAAGACCTCCGCCATGTTGTTTTGGACATGAAAACAATCTTTTTGCCCACTCATGTTAAAACCTCAAACACACATCTCCTCCTATCTTATTCCATATTGTTCTGTTAGCTATTACAACCCACAAAGGATGAAGTGTGGTTTTAAATGACCAGTGTGGCTTTACAATGTGCAGGATGATTCGTCAAACATTTGAATCTTTTTTACATGAAGAGAAAAGACAGACATTGATTTAAAAAAAAACAAAAAAAACAAAACTCAGATTCTGATTTTACACATGTATGTATTTAGATAAACTATTGACAAAGGGTCACAGGGTTTGAAGATAAAACAAGGAAAAGTAACTGCTGTCAGTCCACAGCAGACAAGCTCATAAAGTCTACTGTAGTGGGAAATAAACCAGCTGAATCCGAAAGTGGTCCCATTGTCAAAGAATAACCATGATAGGGTTGATGTATGCCTTTATATTTGTTGAGCAGGCCTGTCATTCTGTCACCCACTCACTCTCAGTCGTCATAAATTCAGTAATATAACTCAAACTGGAAAGGTTTGTGATGACATACACCCTTTTTACACATTATATTTATGCCATAAAGCCATGGCATCTTAAAATGTTGATAAGACGCCAGTTTTTTTCCATCCAAGCACAAAAGGTTATGATGCCATATACACATCATGTCTGCTACGTCTATGTTGCATATTACCCGCTGGCTATGTGGTGTCTTGACAAGCTGTTTTTTTTTATCTCTTAGAAGCCATAACATTTCTCACCCTCATTAGCATTGTAGTGTAATTATAGGGTGAGCAGACTTTTAGAAGTCAGGGACTGCAGAACAATAAAGGCCAGGGTTGCCCAGGCAGTAGTCTTCTTCACTTAAACTACCAGCTGTTTCCCAGATGTTTGGCTGCTCACACACCCTGCAGACCTTGAGGCTAACGTAATCACCCTCATAAACCATGCCTAGGACTATCTTTAGCTTGTGTGTGTGTGTGAGAGCAAGAGTGCAGGAGAGGCGGCTAAAGCAATTGACAGAGCGAGAGGGATGGACTTTTTCGTGTGGCAGGAATCATGAAAGGATCTTCAAACAGGGGAAATACTTTATAGCATTTAGCTCCTCTTGTGTGTGTTTTGGGAACCGTCCGAGGCCAAAATGTTCCTGCTCTGTTTTTAGACTCTCACTCAGCAGCGCTCAGGAAAGTGTTTTCAACCAAGATTTTTTTCTATGGCACAGATGTAGTTTCATTTACATATGAATGCATACTATAAACTTATGTAAATATGAGCATTGCAAGTATTACGAGGTTTAAGGTAAAAAGAATAATAAACTAAGTATGCAAATATTTTACCGGCACTTACTTGTAATTAGTCGTTGTTCAGCAGGAGTCAACAGGGTGACAGAATGTTTGAAAATAAGAAGTAGACTCAAAATTCAGAGTCAGCATTTTTCTGCTGCAGTTAATGTTTTCTGTAAACAAATGCAACCCGCAGGTTCCTATCTTATCTCTACCACATACACACACTCAGGATGTGGATGCAATAACAGGAGCATACCTTAAGCTCTGCAATAAACATAATTGTGCTGAGACTGCATCAGAGAGGATTTTCTGTGTATTATTTAGGCTTTACTTTGTGTTGTGGCTGACCTGGGTTAGATGTTTCTTCTCACCGTGTTCCCTCCTTGATCACATTACCTCCAGTGTATGTATCACTTCTTTACTATGTTAACGTTTTTCCTGTACTCTAATAATCTCCATCAAACATCAACTAATCTCAGCTTATTCCACATACTATTGGACCAATCAGCCTAATTTTTAGTGTGAACATTTATGAATTTATCTTCAAGGACCTCTTGTGGTTTAGGTGATTCACAGTTGTTTAAAAATTTGCTCTGTGGACTGTTTTATACAGTCATAGACTGCTCAGTCTTCACGCCTTTAAACCAGCTGGTAGAAGCTGCAAATCGTCCAAAGTCAAGCATTTCCAAAAGCTGACATGCGCAAGAAAGTTTAATCGTATTTTAAACCAGAACACTTGCAGATTAATTTTATACACAAAATGTTCTGATCCAGGAATGTTCCGCACGTTACAAGATGAAATAGCACTTTTTTCTCTGTTATTTTGCCGTTAATAGGCAGACTTAAGCGTGAAAAAGGGAGAGAGAGGGAATGACATGCAGCAAAGGTTGGTAGGGTGGAATCTAACACACAGCTGCTGCGACAAGGACAATGCCTTTGTACGTGGGACGCCCGCTATAACCAATGAGCTACTGGGCACCCCAAATAGTCCCCATTTTGTTATCTTCACCGCCATCTGGATTGTAAGGAAGCCGGGAGGGACACTTCCATCAGCCACAGCTGTGCCAAGGTTTTTTTCCATCCTCCGCACGATGTCATACCACAGCCGGAGCGTTTCAGATGTGGAGCGTTGTGCCCGCCCAATTTTGTAGACTTGTAGATTTTGTAGATTTGGTAATTTTTCATGTTATGATCCACCAAACTTAGGCATGATACAATATGAAATAGTCCCCGTTTTTGTTATTTTTGTAGCCATTTTGATTGTAAGGGAGCTGGGACAGACAATTTCACCGGGCGTACCTTCACAGCGTGTATTGCCTAAAGTGGTCGTGATCAGCTCTGGCAGCCACCTGGCAGATAGCCGCACTTTTCTAGTTAAAATTAAGAGTTTACTCTGGCTATCCACTTTTACTCTTCTGCTCCCGATGACAAGCAGGGATGATAGAGATTTATCTATCTACTGTGCATTAGGGCTGCCACTAACGATTATTTTCATTGTCGACTAATCTGTTGATTATTTCTTCGATTAGTCGACTAATCATTTCATCGAAAAATGTGTTAAAATGTTGAAAAATGTCGGTCTGTCTCGCCCAAACCCCAAAATTACGTCATCTAATGTCTTGTTTTGTACTCACGCCAAAGGGTTTTAGTTCAGTGTCACGGGAGAGTGTGTAAAGCTGCCAATATCTGAACGCAAGAAGCTGCAGTAAGAGTATTTTGGAGTACATTAATCGTACTTTTCTATGAAAAATGACTCAAACCGATTAGTCGACTACTAAAATAGTCACCGATTATTTTAATAGTCGATTAGTCATCAATTAGTCGACTAATCGTGGCAGCCCTACTGTGCATAATTCCTTCCCTGATAGGAAAAATAAAGCATGACTGGGATGTAATGACTCATGTTAAACTCTAAGGAAGAATACTGATAAACTGGCGGAGATTGGTGATCATATATCTTCAGTCTTCTCATGCTTCAGGCAGGGCTTCCTGACAGCAGTGTGCTTTCACATGTTGCAGTGATGCACACATTTGCATCTGCCATTGCAAAGTGGTGCAGTTGTACCACAGCAAAGCACATCTGACTTATTTTCACTAAGTTTTGCAGTGACAGCGACTGGCACCTAATATCTGTGAAGTGTGTGTGTGTGAGTGGTTGCATTTTTTTTTTAAAGTGCACCTAATTTCAGGGAGCTACTGCAGATATCCACAGGCCACTGTGAGAGAGAGTGTGTTTGTGTGTGTGGACCTCCAGAGCTTGTTTAAACATGCAGAAAGGATGCCTCAGTACGCTATTACATGGTGTACAGTTTTCTGCTGACTTGCTACTTTCTCTGCGAAAACCGCTGCTTTCATTCTACTTGCAAGCCCGAACTCGAGTAGTTTCCAGTCAGCTTTTTTTCCTTCTTCATTTCTATTCGTCTGTGTCTTCACAGCAGCATTAAGTCAGTCCTTTGATGTCGGCCTCTTTCAAATGCAGCATCAAGTTGTAATAGTTGGTTTGCATAGTGTCGAAGTGCCGAGGGAAGAAGAGGAAGTGTTACGTGACAAGAGCTAAAACCCTGTCTTAAATCCTATAACTACAGTATCATTAATTATGTGCCTCTTATATGCCAGTTATTGAGTGTGGATATGTGCCCGTAAGTTGTTATGAGAAACCAGGCTAAAGCAGGACATCATAAAATACATTTCTGCTTCTGCAGCAATGCCCTTTAGTCAAACGTATACAGGAAATCATCCAGCTCTGTTAACCAGATTTCACTTAATCCCTCACTTAGATTTATGGAGGAAACCCACTTTATTGATTATATGACATTTTGAAAAACCAGGTCAGCATGATGTTAACATTCACCTCCAATGTAGCAGTGTTTTTTAGTGCTATGAGGAAGAGAGAGGGTAGGCCAAAATAGTGAACTGGCCACTTGAAACTGAGCTGGTCCTGGCATCACGCAGGCTCATGAGTGACCCTTGATAGTACCACCGGCTGGTTCAGGAGCTGCAGCTCTTTGTTGCCACTTCCATTTGTCATAGGACATAAAGAGAAAGCTTTTTAAACCCCCCCCACCCCCCACCCCCACCCCCTCCCATATTGAGACACTGGATGCATTTTTCCTTTTGCATTTTAGTGCCCGTGTGTGTATTGGGCCTTGGTTGACAAAGGCCGGCGTCCTGCCTCTTCCTGCAGCCTTTTTCTCTGCATGTGTGAATGTGTCAAGAGCACCAAGAGTCCTGGAGACACGGGACATATCTCAGCTGTGGCCTTCTCTTCTCTTATCTCTCATCCCTTTCATCCACAGCTTTTCCACATATTTGACAGGCTGAGTTGAAGTAAACCTGATCACAGTCCCATGAAGAGATGAATGGGTGTGTGAATGCTTTCGCGTATCTAATGTGATCAAACTACAGATGAAAGGGATGAGATGTTGACAGTGGGGGACACTGCCGAAGTTTTTCCTAGGATGCCAGATAGTTTTCCCGCCCCTCCCCCACCCATCTTTGATACTTCACTGAGATTCCCTTCCTTCTGTAATTGACATGCTTTTGAAGTACAGTAGCTGGCTAGTCACACTCACATTTCCTCTCTGAGCCCCCTGCCGGGAAAGAAGCCTGTCTGATTCTGCGAATATAGGGGCACAGTGGGGGGCTCCTGGGATTGAAGACTTGACAGGCAGGACTTCAGACGATTTGAACTTTCTTTCCATCTTATAACTGGATATATGCAGGATAGAGTATTTCTGCTGGCCTGTGCACTGTTCTGCTGACGATGGTTGCCAATTAAAAACTGGTGAGGAGTAACTAAATGTAGATTTTCTCAAGAACTATACTGTAGTTAAGTAAAAATTTTGAGGTACTTGCCATTTTGTTACTTTTATACTTGCACACTGCATTTCTGAGTTCCACTTTCACTGCACTGCATGTATTAGAGAGCTATAGATACAGATTAAGATTTATCATTAAAAACACAAGCTAAGACTTAACACACTGTCAAAATTAAACCAGTAGTAACCAGCCATTTGGCCCCTTACAAAAAAAAAACATCTGGTAGGGTTACTGTGAGTTGTTAGGAGTTCTTCTAAAATTCTCAGATGGTTTCATTTAATAACCATCGAATGTGAATACTCCAAAAAATAAAAACACATTTATGTAGCAGAACTTTCATCTTTACTCTCCCATTAATCATGTCATGACCCCTCAGGTTTATGTGGTGGCCCTCAGGAGGGGCAGCTGGACTAAACTACCTGACACATTGTAGCATCAGTTTTAGCAAGCTCATATTGTCATATAAAACAATATCACAGTAACAAGGCATTTTTTGCAGAACCAGTAATGTTACTTGATGCTTTAAATAGATTTTGCTGATAATACTTATGTACTTTTACTTAAGCAAGATTTTGAATGCAGCATTTCACCTGTAATGGGATATTTTTACATTGTTATATTGGTTTTCTGCAAGGGATGAGTGTAAGTTCCATCATTGTTTCAGCCCATGAGAAAACTGAATACACTGACAATTTTGCAGCCATTTCTGTTTAATTCCGTTTTAATTTCTTTATTCAGTTTTGTCATTTATATGTATGCAAAAATGTGTATTTGTGAGACGCACGTGTGTCTAAAAATCTCACTAATAAGTATAGTATATAATATAAGTCTGTTTAGATGCAGATCTGGAATCAGATGTAGATAAAAAAAAATTCTAAATATTTCCTATTGATTTAGCAAATATGGAGAACTGTGCAGCCATGGTGGAGATAGATAGATAGATAGATAGATAGATAGATAGATAGATAGATAGATAGATAGATAGATAGACTTTATTTAATCCCCAGGGGGGAATTTAAAATGTCCTCAGCAGCAGGGGCAATAATGACAAAAAAGACACAAATCACAAGAACACAGCACACATACTGACACAAGAAAAATCCTAAAAGTACATAAGATCACAAGGTGTGAATAAAAGGTATAAAAAGGTGTATAAAACAGTACAATAGATGTCTTTGTAAAAAAAAAAAAAAGGGAGAATGGTTCAAAGTGCATATGAGTTTGATCGGAGGGAGGAGTTGTACAGTTGTATTGCTGTGGGTATGAATGATTTTTTGTAGCAGTCTTTTGAACAGCGGGGGAGTCTGTATCTGGTGCTGAATGTGCTCGTGAGTGTGTCCAGTATTTTATGGAGAGGATGGGTGGTGTTGTATATGATCCTATTGAATTTGGCCTGTTGGCATCCTTTTTCTTAACACCCGCCCCCCAGCACACCACGGCAAAAAAAGAGTGCTAGCTACAACAGTCTGGTAAAACATTTGCAGCATCTTGTTGCATACATTAAAGGACCTGAGCCTTCTCAAAAAATACAGCCGACTCCAGCCCTTCGTGTACACTGCCTCTGTGTTTGTGGACCATTCAAGTTTATTGTCCAGTGGGACACCCAGGTATTTGTACTGCTCCACAATCTCCATGTCACTCCCACTGATGCAGACAGGAGAAGCTGGGGGCTTTTTCTTCCTGTAGTCCACCACAATCTCCTTTGTTTTTGCTACGTTGAGTAGCAGACAGTTTTCCTCACTCCACTGCACAAATTTGTCTAGTGGAGTGAGGAAAAACTGTCTGCTACTCAACGTAGCAGATACACGCTCTACAATTATTATTCGTATTCTTATGTGGACAGCATGAGCATGTTGGGCTATATTAACTAACTAGGTCATTGAGATGAGACTGTGTCCTACTGTGATCATCTAGAACTATATATAAAGTGCTTATGTGAATATGTTGAGGTGGCTATTTCATCTGTGCAAAAAACTTTTCACAACACACTAAAGTCAGTATAACAGTGATTGTATCTCCTCCAAGTCTGTGATTCACTTAGACAGTAAAGGTCATGTTACAGGCACTTTATAATCAGTAGCACCTTGTTTGTAATATCATTGTTCATCACACCAAACTTTACTGACAATGATTTAGTTAATTATCACGTCATTTTTTGTTAGTGATGTCTTTGAAAGATGGTGATTTTGTGCACACATGCAGTATCACTTTCATCATGTTTAGCAGTTTAGCATTAACATGGGGATCTAGTTATGTGAGTATTTCCTACAGTAAAAGATGGTGACTTCATATAGTGTGACGTCAACTCAATAATTCAGCTCGCCCCATCTGGGTCTGAGCGGCTGATGGCTGACTGTTAATATGTATATGTACCCTGTCGTTGATCTCTGTCTCATTAAAAATATTTGAACTGTAATATTTAAATATTTTTAGTGTCAGAGATGAAGCTTTGAATTAGGTATGGGACGATATAAATTTTTATGTCATGATTATCCTGGCCATAATAACTGAAATCCATGCTGATATCACTATGGTCACCATCAGTTATCGTCATCTCTTAAAATGGCACTGAAACATACTGGAATCAGTTTGCCTGACATTTAGTTGTAGGAAACAGATTTTTTATGCATCACAAATAGGACACATCTTTTTTGTGAACATCCTCTTGAGTGAAAAATAAACAATCTTAATCTGGATAATGGAAATTCACTGTGTGACTTATTGTGTATGTCCACATAGCGCTTTCCTTTGGCAGAGAAGTGGTGGCAGGGCACCGGGAGTGCTTCATCCCACATGTGGGTTTTGTGACTATGATTACAGTATCTGGACATTAACGTAAGCCAGGTAGCTAACATAACGCTACATTAACAGAGGGTTGACTACACAGCTAACAGCAAGCTTATAACGCCTACGGTGATAAAAGTACAAGACTCACCAGCAACATTCAGTGTCCCGCTGATCTTCTCCCAGAAATGGGCTTTTCTGTCTTTGTTGTGACAGTTAGACAGTAGCCTAGCTAAAGGAGCAGCAGTGCTGTCGTCAGCACTTTTCTGAAAAGTTTTGAGATTTCCAGCTGGGAGTGCTCGGATCAGCTGCACCAAAAATCCGAAGCATTCTGAGGAAGAGACATTGGACGTGGTGTTTTTTCTGGAGGCAGCTGCATACACTTTCTCCTCATTGGGAACAATTGAAAAAAGATGCAAGTGCTCAGAAAAAAAACACTGTGGACACAGGCCCTTACGATGTTTTTATCAAGATCTGCAATAAAATATCATGACCATGCCATCACTAATTTGAACACTGAGCCACAACTTTCACATGATTTTTTGGAAAAAATAAATCTTTATATAATTAGTCCACAACATTGCCCTTTAATTGATATGTTGAACCTGTATGTAGATTTAAAGTGTATTTTTTCACATTGAGAGGTGCAGTATTTGAAAGATCAAAAGACAATTTAAGCTACTTTATGCTGACAAGTTGCACACATCCTCAGCACAAGCATTACAAACTTTTGAGTCATTGACAACTGGCATTTATTTTATTTTTTAAGTAGATTTGATGCAGGCTGGACTGTTGTTGTTTGGCAGTTTTTGACTTTGTAGCTCATCCGCGTCTTTGTGGAGCTCCAAGGCTGTTGATGGGTTTAGCAGGCCTCAGCTTGGCTCTGTCTTTTCTCTGGCTGTGGCTGCTCTTTTCGAGTCAAGCTTCATGTTGCTGCTGGCTCCAGCCTCTCTGGTTTGGGTTTTCTTATTGCTATGGTAATGTGTTGGCCTGCTACTCACAACAGTGTCACCACTCTCAAAAAGTCAAGGGTTACTCTAGTGCTCTGCCACCAACTATAATAGTAATAATAGTATGAGCAAAACATCATCCTACAGTGAAGCATAACCGGAAAAATACTGTAAAGAGTAGAATAATGGGTTGTGCATTAAGCTCACTCTGGATCTAGGTGACTCTGTTGCATAAATGAAGTCCCTTTATGTGCAGCCATTGTAAACCCATGCTGCATTGCTGCAGACAGTGGAGTTAAGATCAGGTTTCGTGTCATGTTTCAGTCTGTGGGCTCAGTTTCAGCACTGTGTGTCTGCATATGTGCGAGCTGTTGTGGAAAAAGCAGTGTTTCAATATTGTACTCACATACAAGTATTGTGTTTTACTAACATCCTGACATTGTAGATAGTGTGAGCTTCCCCACAGAGGGAAGCCTGGAGCGAGTGTTTCGACTGTTTTAAAATGCTGACAAATTTGTTTTGGAGCATCATTATCAGCAACAGCTCAGCCTGCTCAGGATTGTGCAGTGCGGAGAAATGTCAACCATAATTCCCTTTGCATACAAATGTTTTCTTAACTATGACAGCTGTTGAGTTGCAAATGCTCCCCATTTGTAACTCATAGCTAGGAGATATAGAAAAACATGAAGTATCTTAAAATGCAAGTAATCATAGTGTTACTATAATTGTTTGTCAAAGGATGGACTCCGCTAAGACACATCAAACAGTATGGGTGTGGATTTTGTTTTCTTGAGATAACCAGCACGATTAGAAGGTCCCATTTTAACAAGGACACACAGCTTAATATTGATCTGTTGCCATCTCCTCTGTGATGGTAATAGATGATGGTTTTTGTTTACTGATGAACCCTTTTTCTTCCCTCCTGTCTTCTCATTATTTCTCTCTCTTGCTGCCTCAACAGGCACTGAGCGGCTTTGCAAATTTGCGATGACATTCAAAGTATTAAATATTAAATTCTCCTTTTAAATCCCCATTTGCATCTCTGTCCATTTTTACAGTTTTTTTTATCTCGAACATGTCGTGGATTTTTGTGTGTGTTCTCTTTCCATCTCTCTGTCTGATAATAAAGTAGTGGCTGAGCAATTGTATTGATGTTTTTTTTAATGACGGTTCTTTCTCTCTGTTTTCAGACTGCCAAGGGCTACATCCTCTTGTTTGATGTGCTGGGTGGAGGGGATGACAAGTACCTCTATGAGCCTGTCTATCCAAAGTGAGTACAGCACGCATACAAACTCTCATACATATTGATAAACACATGCCGAGGTAAAGGGAGCAGAGCTGGCAAAGCTGTAGCTTGTAGGGAAGTGACACCATCAACAAGGGCTGGGTGGTATGGAGACAATCAAATATCACAGTATTTTTGACCAAATACTTCAATATCGATATTATAGGGTTGACTGTAATAATTAAAAGTTCAGAAAATGTCTTCACTCTACTGTAATGCAGCCTTTAAAACCAGGAAAAGACAACACTTCAGATATCTAGTCTCGTATCACAATATCGATATACTGATAGATTGCCCAGCCCTACCATCAAGAAATCATTTGTCCTTCAAGAGCCATTTAACCATCATTAATATGCATGTTATATCAGTCTTGAATGGTAGCTGTATCTGCTTAGGGTTACATTTGAACAGTTGAAACAGTGGACGTCCCAATATTAGCCCTACTAATGTGCTAGTGTTATGACTGCACATGACAAATTACAATGACACTGCTGGTTAGAAACAACCACAGCATTGATTTATATAAACACTTAGTGTCAACTGCATTTTTTCCCCCCTCTTTCGGGATCGTTTGCCTGCTGCAGTTTGTCTCGTTAGCAATCACCCGGCAGCTGTCTGTCAGCGCAGCTGGTTAACTGCGCCAGTAGGAATACATTAGGGCTTTGCTACTTAATCCTCTTATGTAATATTGTGTTCGCTCTTGACTAAATATGTAATACATCATTTGCTGTGCTTACATGGTTGATAAAGGCAGATAGGAAAATTTTAGCTGCTAATTGCTATAGCCATCACTGATTAATAAAGGTGACAAATACACTACATGGACATGGCAATATAACATCTATATCTGATTAATGAGTATCTCATTGTCAAAGCATGAGGAATCAATATGCTGCTTTAACAGCCTCCGATCTCCTGGGAAGGCTTTCTAAACGGCCCTAGATCTAAAGTACGCACACGTGTGTGCAAAGGGGTGTCTGCATGCTTTTCTGTCTCTTTTACTAGTGCTTCCGTTGTGCTTTGTATCCGATGTCCATGCCTTGTGTGTATGTGGTGTTTGTATGCCGGTGTGTCAATAGTGTGTGCGGATATGTGTCTTTCACATTCCTTGACAGCATACCAGCAGAGGTCAGGCAAGTCAGGGCATGCTCAGCGATCTTTTTCAGCTCCAAGTTAAAAATACGTTGCATTTTCTGGATTTCAACTGTTTTCCTTACACATCACACAAATATACATATTTGTGTGTTGCACAGAGGAAGTCCTCGTGTGAAGGTGACCCCGGGTTACAAGGAGGAGCAATGTGCCCCCGCTCTGTCTTTAGAGATGAAGAAGCCTGTGGATCTGGAGGCCCCCATCACCAGGTAGGACAGTCATATCACCCTTTCATCTCTTCCTCTGTTGTTCTCTCCCTGTTTGTGTTTCTCTCTGTTGTGTCTGCCCGTCTGCCCCTCCCTCATATCGGCCCTGTATACACCTAGTATAAACATGCATCTTGGGTGACTGGATCACAAGTAGACATCTCTAAGTACAGGTGTGAGTGCACCAGACGTGTCCTCCATGCATCTTGAGATCTGATCACAAAGACCACATTCAAAGGGAGTCTGGGCTGCATATGGCCACACTCCTCTAGCAGTGTGTATGCTTAATGCCCCACTTGCAGGAAATTAGCTCTGGTCTGTGAACTGGTTAAGTCTCGTGGAACATTGGTGCTATCTAGTGAACAAGCCTTTACCAGTTTTGGGTGGTACCATTGTAATCAAGGATGTGTTACAAACATGGACCAAGTATTACCTCAGGTCAGGGAACATTTGCTATTTTTTGGCTCTAGCTGAGAACAGCGGGTTCTGAACTAATTTATTTTTGCTCAAAATGGTCTGAACAGTTAATATTAGGTTCCATGTTGGAAGAAAACGGGTAAAGGTGTACTGGGCCAGTTGAAGGCTGCTTACTCAGCTGACGTCCTGGCTTATCTGACACCCCGCAGGATAAGAAAACTTTCTGTTGCTGCCATTACACACTATAACCACCAAAAGATATGCTCACTATGTATTTTAATGTGAGTGCTTCCTGTAAACTAAGAGACAGCACAGTTGCTGCACTGGTGCACAGCTTCTTATTTCAAATAATTCATGTCAGGCAAGATGACTCCTATTAAAACCATTAAAAACTACACAAGTCAGAACAATGTCATGTTATTCCTGATATAGATTTACCACTATTGATGTGGATTTATACATTTTGTACATTTTAAAGCTTGTAGCTTACACTTACGATTTAAACTGCAGTTACACTGTCTTTGCTCACACAGCTCACCAGTGGATATTTCAAGAATTTCCATCATAGCTGCAGCTGTTAAGTGACCTGCTCTTTGTGCGGCTGTGAAGGGCATTTGGCTCAGAGTAAAAACTTGAAAAATTCTCTCCTTCCTCTCATGGAAAGTCAACATTGGCAGTGAGAGGCTAAGCTCCTCCACTCTGTCAGTTTTCAACACAAAGGCCTGCAGAGAGAAATACAGGAATCTGCAGAGATGGAGGGGCACTCGGAGAGAGGAGAGTGATGGATAGATGAATAGAGGTGGGTGGAAGGCTATAGTGATGATTGATTAAAGGATGACAGAAGGAACTATTTTAATTTTGGTTTAATTTTTGTTGCCTGGAGCGTAACTGATTCAAATCAGCCTCGTGTTTTCTTGACAGCATTTACTCAGATGACAAACAAGGCATATTGGTAATTTGGTTCAGTGAGATTGATTGCTTGTCTTGTTACCTCATGCTCGCTCGTTACAAATTCAGAATGTGAATGTGTTTCTGTTTTGTCTTCTGTATTTCGTAGTCAGCTACGTAAAATGATAATTGAAGGAAAGACTTGTCACCATTTTGGTGGATTAAGCTGATTTTTACATTTTTAAATCAGCACCACCTGTATGAAGACAGATATATTTTCAGCCCCTACCTGTTGCAATGCATAGCGCTCAGGCCTGCCACCTCTCAGCATCTGAAGTGTACCTAAGTGAATCTTTTGATTTTCCTTCAGGCCTATTATAAGTTGACTGTGCACTTAGAAATAATTATGGAAAAAAAAAAACTCCTGTCATTGTTACCATAGAAGCTCTTGGCGGTTTAAATGAGGATCTCTGAGGGCCCTTAAACCCCAAGCCAACAATTGGTCAATGTCAGGCCATCAGTTAGCGTCTGTCACCCTAGTTTGTGTGGTGTGTCCCACACTGTTGGCACTATTTGGCCCTTGTTGGCTGTTTTCGGCCAATTCAGCAGGATGAAGTGAATCAGTGCATGAGGAACTTCAGTCAAGAAGGCTTGCATTCAAAACATTTGTTACATTAGATGAGATTTTTTTTTTTTTTGCCATTGACATCTTTAGCAGAAACTGTTCGTTGTGGTTTATCTTAGTTTGCATGCAAACAGTAAATATCACTTGTTCTTTCAACATTGGGTTGTGTTGTTAATGTGCTAATGGGCTAACTAGCTTCTTGAATCCGTCCTGTTGGTCTTCTTGTTTTCCATTTTGAATGATGACTACAGACTACCACCACCTGCTGGTGTGGAAGGTTATTTCTTCTCATGTAGGTACAGGGCATACATGCTAGTTGGCTGTTGGGTGTAGTCTTTGCGGTGTGTCCATGTCCAAACTGACATGAACAGGCAACGTGAGGCAACACAACAGTCGGCCTTTGTTGCCACCAGTTCTTTAATGTCAGTTTGGTGTGTCTGGGCTTTAAAACCAAGTCCTCAAATTATAGCAACATCGATGAGAAGAAATTATTAAAGCCAAAGAAAAACCCTGGAGTCTGTTAGATAAAAGGCAGTGTCTACATCCGCCTTGTTTTCTTCCTGTGTGGTGGTTCAGTCTTGGCTAATTTCAGTTCTTTTTTGAGTGTCTGTCTTCTAGTTTTTCAGCGTCCTGATTATCACCCCCACACCCTCCAACTCAACGTCTTTGTTTGCTGAGTGAAAAGAGCTATTCTTCTTTTTGTCTGTATTTTTGTTTATCTTGTGTTTGTATTGTCCGCATCCTTCATGTCCTCGTGTTCATCTGTCACATCTCCTCTACTGTGTGCATTTGACAGAGATTATAGAGTAGTCATCTGAATGAGAGCACTCTGCTGGCATTTCAAAGGCACAGCTTGATTGTGCAGGAGATGAGTGGGTGTCTCCTGCTGTGAAACTACAGTAAAAGTTGTCGCCTGCTTCACAGTTAAAAATCCACTGTGCTTGACACCCTCAACTCCCTGTCATTTCGCTCTTGCTTTCCTCCTCTTGCTTGTCTCACTGTGCCATCTTCGACCTCTCGTGCTATTTGAAAGACAATGAAGCGTTTAACACACACACACACACACACACACACACACACACACACACACACACAAACACACTGTTGTTTGTTCCCTTGTGTGAAGACAGTGAGAGCTGGCACAGGCAGCTATGTGGCCTCATCACAGCTGGAGGGTAAAAGTTTCAGGCTCCACTCAGAGGGCACAGCTGGATGATGACTAGTCCACTGTTTCCCAGTACTGCTGCTTGTTATCTTGTTCCCACTCTTCCTACCTACCGTCCCCGCCTGCTCTGTCTCTTACTACTTACCTCCTCCTCCACAGTTTCTTTCTTGTCTTTTGGACCTCAGCACTCATTTCTGTGTTTCTTCTTCCTCCCACCAGTCTGCAGTCCCTCCAGGAGGACTTGTTGGTGTGCACTGCCGACGGCTACCTTCACGTGCTGCACTGGGACGGGCTGGGCAGCAACGGACGCAAGGCCATCTGCCTCACTACAATCCCCTTCTCGCTAGACCTGCAGTCTGCTCGAGGTTAGAGAGGACTCGTGCACACAAGCTAAACACAGGAGAAGAGAGCAGACTTATGCTAGTTGACAAAGTTTTCAATCACTTTTTAATGCTGGGAAATAAACACATACATGTTCTGGCCGCAGTTGCCCCCACCTTGTCCAATGTTTTAATTAACTTCAGCTCCAGACTCAGCCATTAGAATACTTCAACTTCTGTATGTGTGTGTAGGTGGTCCTTCTCTTGACCTGGAAGGAGTGTATATCCGTTGTATGGAGTATTGTGTGACCCTGGACGGCTTCGCTGTGGTACTGAGTGATGGGCGCCTGGGCTTTGTCACACCACTCAGCAACACAATTACAGCAGATGTAAGAATGCTCTCAGACACACACTGCTGACATTTAAACACACACAGTTTTCTAAAGGGGAAACACAGGATCCAAACCCAGATTATGAAAAATGTATAATAGTTATGGCATTGAAGGCAGTTCTATAGCTTACGGCATCGATATACATGTCAGCATATGGCATCATCCGACCCCATGACATCAGGAATCACCACTATCCTATTTTAATCAGGAAAATCCCGGATTGTATACTGATTTTTCTGTGAATAAATTGAATCTTGTCCTTGACTTTTGAGGAATGGCTCCAATTTGGGTATCAGTTAAGGATCAGATATAAAGACTAATGGAGTAAGTAATAGATAAATTGAAGCAAAGTGAACATATTGTGTTCTCTTTGGGTTTTATACAAGTTTTAAGGTAAGTAATAGAGCTGTCTTTCTTTTTGTGTTAAGTTTAATTTTATGACAAGAGAACCAGAACCTCAATTTTTCAGAGGAGAGATACACAGAAACAAGTAACTCATGATGCAACATAATCAAATTAACAGGCTTTCAAATTTTATAAAAAGGCCAGCACAATATTTTTATTGAGGATTTATTGAAGATTTATTTTATTAATGTCATGATGATATGATTCAATACAGGGCTTGTGGCTATTGCGTTATTTTGGCAGGAGCTAAGCAGTAATGATATCTGTAAGATATCTGTTCACATCCAAGAATGCAAGAGAAGCTCACCATTAATGCGTTGTTCTAAAATTTTGGCTGAAATGATGCTCTTGAAATTGGAAAGTGGGTGTTGAGGTCACCATCAAGATACAAATGCGTCCAGATATAAATGTCAAATCAAAATCGTGACCAAGCCACCTGCTGCTACTGTGTGTTCATTCTCTGCTGTAGAGTTTGATTTAGACTAATCAACTCATTTTGAAGTTAAATATAAGTGATGTGATTAAAGGAAACCGCAGGGGAAACACGCTCGGCTGACCTGCAACTGACATCCTACACACATTCAGTTATTCATAAATGTTTTGTGTGCGTGTCCAGCAGCTGCAGGGCGTCTGGGCAGCAGATGTGACCGATGGCACCTGTGTGGCTGTCAACAACAAGTACAGACTGATGGCCTTTGGCTGTGCCAGGTACGTGTCTGCAACTGCCTCTCTGAGCGTATCTTTACAGGACAGGGAAGAAAACCTGTGTGTGTGCGTTTGTTTGCATCCGTGTGTTACAGTGATTGATTGTTGTCCATGCGGTGTGTGTGTGTCCAGTGTGAGAATTTGCCAGTTTGTGTTTGCCGAGGCCTACCTAGTGTGTGCTTGTCAGAAACTCCCAATGGATTGTGCAATCTGCCAGGTTGGCAGGAATCTCTCTTCCTCATTGCTCTCTCCTCTCCTTCCTCCTCCTTCATCTTCTTCTATGTTGTACCTCTCTGAAGCAGCACTCTTCATCTGAGTCTTTTGAACATTGTTTGAATAGACCTTTGAAAACCCTCCTTGATAAAAGTGCTTGTTACGCTGTTGTAGATCGCTGTGATTTTTACAGCTGAATGGGCAAGAGGTTAACAAACAGTCTTTAGTGAAGAAATTAGATTTAAGCCCCTGTGATTAATCATTTGCAATCACACACACAACAGAAATAATGACGTTGAGTTGTTCTTGTGTTGTTGGTATAAATGTATGTGCCTGTGTGTATGCGCAGTCAACAAGAGGTGTAGCCTGAACGCTCTGCTTCAAATTACAGCCACAGGTCACTTGTAGTAGCTGTTTCTGATTATGTGTGTTACCCCGCAGCCTTTACTCCCCCAGGCAACAAATTATGGCCATTAAAATGTGTTTGTTTTCACCACAGCGGTTCAGTGCTGGTGTACATGATAGACACCACGACAGGATCCATGCAGCTGTCCCACAAACTGGAGCTCACGCCAAAACACTACCCAGGTATCACAGCACATATGCTCCATCTCATTCTTTTCTCCTTTTGGTCTCTCTGTGTCACAGCCCTGCACACATTCCTGCATGAGATAACTTGCATTCCTTCAGCTGTCTCTCTCTTGGGTGCACATGCCTGCGTTTCCCCCTAGGTCACATCTGTTTCAGTCAGACTCCTGTAATTGGACATAAAGCCATAGCTCCACCTAGTGGGGGAACTGGCAAGAGAGCCATCACAATTCTAACAGTCAATCTATCAGTTTCCAGGGTATCTGCAGGTCTTTAAAAGTCTTTAACACTTTTAGTGTCTGCAAAAACGGTCTTAGTTGGTATTAAAATGTCTTAAATTTAATTTACAAAAGTCTTAAGTATTTTTTTGCCCTCTGTAGGCAGTAATATTAGTTATAGAATGCTTTTGTATCTGATTATGGGCTGCCGCAAGATGTGACACACTCATAAACTAAAAGCGGGATTGTGCATCGTTCCTACTGGTTTTTAGCGATGGATATCCCTAGATTCATCACGAAATGATATTACATTCTTGGACAATGATACAATATTTGCTGATATCACACAGTTTGTCAGGACATAATTTCGACTGGATTCAATTCAGGGGCCTGTGATTGATATGAAACACTATCAGTACATATCATTTCCATGCCCTGGCGCCAGCACTGTTAGATTGTTTGGGAAGTAGGTGTGCTTGGACGAGATTAGTGACACATACATAGACGCCATAGGAATTTCGCAGTAAAGGTGCATCTTAAGGATGATTTTATGTATTAATGTTTTCACTTAGCACAGATGATATTGGATTGTTGATCACTGAATCAGTATACGGATGCAAATCAATGTATTGTTACACCGTTACTGGTTTTCCGTTGTACTTTTATACTTTGGGCAGAATGATTGTGTAACAGGTCTTAAAATGCATTCTGTGTGTTATTAAAAAGGTCTTAAAAAATCTTAAATTTAGTCCAGCAGAAACCCTGGTTTATCCTCTTGATGTACAATTAAATCTTAGCTCTAATATTTGAACACCTGCATCGTCTTAAATGTGTCTTATTTTATTTGCAGTGCATAAAAAACAAAATATAAGCAGCATTCTCCAATAGTGATGATCTCAGTTACTTTTTTATTATTATTTTTCAGTCCAAAAACAGATCCTGTGTTAATTAAGTTGTGTTTCATCAGAAAGTCACGCTCTAGAAAGCTGTGATCCATGTGGAAATAAAAAGTTATTTTGAGCTAGCATGCAGGCAGAAGGAAAGTGCATTTCAAAACAGTTTGCACAGCTACTGCCAGAGTTTTCATCAAATAGTAATATCTCTCTGTAATATCAAGCTCTGTCCTGTCCTGCTAGTAAAAGACCAGATATTCATGAGCTCAGTGCACAAAAAGAGTCTTGGCCACTAACTACAACATGTGTGAATAAAACAAGGGGTGTTTGACAATGTTCCCAGATTACCCTTCTATAAAGAAGAGCACAGTATAACTTGATTCAGTGTCAAATATGAGACAGTGCTTCTGTCACACCATTTGCAGAACATTCACTTTTGTATTTTTAAAAGTACAACTATAAGAAAAGCTTTGTGAACTCTAACAACGTCTCTGCATTCTTTGCTTGTCCAGACACCTATAACAAGACGGGCCCAGTCAAGCTGATCTGCTGGTCACCTGACTACAGCGTTGCCATGGTTACATGGGAGTGTGGCGGTCTATCGCTGTGGAGTGTCTTCGGAGCTCACCTCATCTGCACTCTGGGAGAGGACTTTGCGTAGGTGTACACACAAATGCACTAGTACAACCTTCATTCAGTGTGAATTCACATCAACTTTTTTCTTGATTTTTTTTTTTTTTTTTTTTCATGTTTATTTTTTTGTGTCCTCCCCTCAGGTATCGTTCTGATGGTACCAAGAAAGACCCTATTAAAATCAGCTCTATGGCAAGTGGATCTGTTTGTTACTGTCACACCATCTACATTTTAACATAAAAAAGGACATCTAGATATTTAAGTCCTGAATTTTAATGCTTATTTAAGGGATAATGATACTGAACTCCCTACACATGCATACTGACTTGCACTTCTCCCTTTCCAGAGCTGGGGAGCAGAGGGCTACCACCTTTGGGTGCTCCCTTACAAACAGGATAGGAGGAGGCAGGAAGAGCAGCAGCAGGAGGAGGAGGAGGACATGGACACACCCTCTCACCCCTCCCTGCAGGCCGGCATACTGCAGTTCCACTTCATCAAGAGTGCCCTCACAGTCAACCCCTGCACGGTGAGAGGAAACACAACATCAGTGTTTGTGAATACACACGTACGCGCGCGCACACACACACACACACACACACACACACACACATTAAACATTCATGCTGTTTGTTCCTCCCTCCGTAATACAGAGTAACCAGGAACAGGTGTTGCTCCATGGTGAAGACCGCCTCTACCTGACCTGCGGTGACCCCTCGCAGGTCCACAACACCTCTGACACACACCCGCACGCACACTTACACCCACACGACGGCAGCCCGCTGCACCATCCCCCCAACCCCGACTCCTCTCTCTCTCAGGGACTCAGCACTTTACTGGGACACAAGCACTGGCACGTGGTCCAGGTAAGGATGCACAGTAGTCACACCTGGTTTAGTTGGAGTTATACACCAGTGGCAAGAGTTTTGAAATATTTCTTGGTAGAATATTATATTTCATTGCAGCCTTGTTCAGTGGATTGAGATATAGCTATTATCTTGTATTTCTCATGGCATTTTTGTGTTCCTCTAGATTCACAGCACATACCTAGAGAGCAACTGGCCTATTCGGGTAAGTATGGGAATGTGTGTGTGTGTATGTCATTTTGCCTCTGGGACACATGGGCATCTGATGCTACAAACATTATGTACAGATATCATTTCACCCATGTGTGCTCAGACTCTTGAAGCTGCGATATTGCTACGTTTATAGAGCAGTAATGTTTACAAAGTAAACTAACCATGCTGCGTTCACAAGTGTGTACATAAGCAGAATTATTGTTTTACAAGGTGTGGGAGTGAGAGAAAATGTATAGAAGTAAGGTATAGTCAAATTTGCCGTCTCGTGTCGGAGAGCTTGGGTTGGGTCGGGAACAGCTGCTGCTGCGAGCCTATAAATTCCATTTTATATGATAGATGATTATACAAACAAACTAGACTTGTCAATATGTCAGTGTACTGGTAGCCAATAAAAATGTCTATAAAACTTAAGTTTTCTGTGTGTTTTTTTTAATCTGTCTCAATTCATGACATGATATTGTTTGCCTTATGGAAGTCTATTGGTTTGTCTGTGTGTGTGTGTGTGTGTGTGTGTGTGTGTGTGTGTGTGTGTGTGTGTGTGTGTGTGTGTGTGTACAGTTTGCAGCCATAGACACAGCAGGCCAGTGCATGGCTGTAGCGGGGAGGCGGGGGTTTGCACACTACTCCTTATTTACAAGGAAATGGAAGCTGTTTGGAAACATCACTCAGGTATGTGACATTGTAGACTGAAACATAAATAACAACATGTAACCTTCTCTGAAGGACTTAAGTAAAGTTCTCAATGAACAACTGGTGATTGGGAAGTGTTACCTCTGGGAAAAGTTTTGATATATTTGTGCACAAGTAAATAATTCTAAGCTGGGTTTTTGCATTTCCCTATAGGAGCAGAACATGACGGTGACAGGAGGTCTGGCTTGGTGGAAGGACTATGTGGTGGTGGCCTGTTACAACTTTACAGACCAGCAAGAGCAGGTGAGACTGAAGCACCACTTACTCACTTCCCCACTGTTTCATATAAATGCCCTTATTTCCTTCTAGTCATCGTCATTCTACTTGTGTAAAGTCTCGTTACAACCTCTCCCTCTCTTCTCCCTCTGTTTACACTAGTTGCGGCTCTATCAACGCTCATCCAACCTGGACAACGCCTTTGCATCCGTCACCAAGCTGCACTCAGACACTCTGCTGCTCAACGTGTTCAAAGACATGGTCATCCTGTTCAGAGCTGACTGCTCCATCTGCCTCTATAGCATAGAGAGGAGGAGCGACAGGTGGGCTACTGTGTGCACACATTATACTCTCAGTCTTGTCTTAAGAACGTAGCACTCACCGCTGCATATATGGCATTAATCTTTTCCTCAAGGATAATCTATTGTGTGCATTGTGTTAGGCTTTTATTTGTCTGACTTTGTCTTGTAGTTTTTTTTTCTATGTCAAACGTATTTGTTTTTCATGCTTTCAGGCTTTTAAGCAGGAGTGAAGCTCTCTTAAGTCTTAATCTTGAATAATAATTTTAAGTTAAAAAAGTAACAGTTTTATTTAGTTTTCTGTACAAAAATGAAGGAACGGCTGCTTAAAAAAAGTTTTCTTACACCCCTTTAAGTCAAGAAGGCCTTGCAACCCCCTGTCAAGCTTTAGTGACCCCTAGTGGGGGTAGAGACCCACAGGTTGGGAACCAGTACTCTAAACCTTTACCCACCGCTTTGGCAAAAAGAATTCAAACTGACAACTGGGCAAAATTCTCTGGATGAACTAAATACTAGTCTCTACGTTCAGCACACTGTTTTCCCTTCACACGCTCCAGCACCAGGGAAATCTCTGGCACCAGCAGTCATAATAGTGTTAGGTAATAGTGTTACTCAGCCACATTTTCCCCTGGGAAAAGAGACTCAAAGTTAACGCTATTGACCTAAAACCCATCACATGACAGAGCTGGGCCGCAGCAGAACTTCTCGTATTTGACTTTGATTTTCATGAGCAGTAGGTGACCAGCCTTAGAAACTTTAAACTTTGTCAGAACTTTAAGGATTTCTGCTTACTTCAGTATTTTTAGTGACCTTTATTTCCAGTCAAGTACAATGAATATATTGAATCAGGGACTCTACCTGAATAAAATATTTTAGCAAGCGGCATCAAGTTGTTTGCCAGCATTTTAAAACATTGACTGCATAGATGTTCAATGAAAATAAGAGCAGTCAAATACTGTCACCTTTTGTACTGGGGATTTGTTCAAATACCTTAAAGTTAAAGTCCTCCAAGTCTTTGCCTTGGTTTTTTTCTTTCTTCATTAGTGTTTTTACCTGGAGGCCATGATACTAAATTATAATATGCTCACCTCTTTTTGACTATATATAGGGTACATTTTCAAAGTCAAGAGCAATCCTGTGTAAATCTAGGGATATATTTAACCACGAGGCCCTGTATATAATTTACTACTCACTTACACTTCCTAATAAATCTCACTGTGTGGAATTTTTGGAAAATAGCTTACATTGCTAATAATGTAGGACAGGAATATACAAGCTTTTGCCTCTGCCTAATCCTTTTCAGTCACTACTTAATACATAGACTGTTGATTTTGTTTATACTGTTTGTGTTTTTTATACATTCTATATTATGTGTGATGATTAAATAAAACACTATACTATACTATGTTCCAGTCCACACCCGACAGCCAGCGTTGAGTTGTTGCAGGAGGTGTCAATGTCTCGCTACATCCCTCACCCTGCCCTCGTGGTCTCCGTCACGCTCACCTCTGTGCGCACAGAAACAGGCATCACATTGAAAGCCCCACAGCAGGTAACACATGCACACACACACACACACACACACACACACACACACACACACACACACATATACACTGAACTTTCCTGTCTCTATAAGTGTGTTCGCATTCATGTTTTACGTGTGTGTGTGTCCATCTCAGGCCTGCATGGCAGAGAGCATCATGTTGAATCTGGCTGGCCAGTTGATCATGCTGCAGAGGGACCGTTCAGGACCGCAGGTACGAGAGAAGGAGACGCCTGCCAACAACAAAAAGCTGGTGAGTCTGAACAATAGGCAGTGCAGTGGTCTCAAGTTACACTTTTGTATTGTGCACCAGTGCTTCAAGAACTTGTTTTTTCCCTCCTGTGCTTTTTCAAAAACAGAATGCAGGAAAAAATGTGGAACTAATATTAATGTAGCCTTCTTCAATTTTACAAACAATCAAAGTTGTGCAACATTTAACACTTTATGTAAACTGCCTAACCAGCTTGGTATCATAACAATGTGGGTACTATCTGTAAAAAGATTATGGTACTCTTCCCTCCATCTTACCAAGAGCCAGATCTCGCTGCTCATCATCTCTCAGCTAAAATTTGCTGGACGACCTGAATACATAATCTGGCAGATTTTCCCAGGCTCTTGGGCTGTTGTTCAAAGTATTGTAATTCTGCATTTTCATATGCCCACCACCACAGACACAGAGTATAGAAGCAGCTCAATCTGTTAGTTGTTGTTTTTTTACCTCTTGAGCAAATGCCACAGCCCCTTTCCTCTGTTTTTGATGGTCATATAGAGCCAATTTCAGAAGTATTTGCATCTTTCGACTGCATAGACAGTCCAGTTTTATGAAAAGACATCTTTTCAGCAGTGGAATACTTCTTTAAGGTGAGTCTTCTACAACCTCAAAGGGGCTCTGTGCAAAATTCAAAGCGTATGAGTTGGCAACAGTGCTGACAGAGCTAACGGTGTTAACTAGGGGGAACAGGAGGGTGGGCGCTAAGCTTTCACAACACTGTCACCTCGATATCAGTGTTAACTGCCGTATGTGCGCAGTGCAAGAGCGATGGGTGAGTCAGTGGGATACGCACATGCACTGACTGACAAACCACAGAGGAGCTGGGATTGCAACACACAGAGGTAGCTGAAGTCACTCTCTGGTCAGGACAACATTACTCCTCTGTACATTTGCATAACAAATAATGGTTTGCTGCTATTTTACATTCAGAACATGAATATAATATTAATGTCTGAGATTGTCTCTGAATGTCATATAGAATCTAAAGCAGCATGTTACCCATATGCTGTGTTACATTTTTATTTATTAAATCCCTATAACACTTTCTCCCTTAGCTACCATTTTGTCCTCCGGTGGTGCTGGCCCAGTGTGTGGAAAACGTGTGGACCACCTGTCGCTCCAACAGGAAGAAGCGCCACCTGCTGGAGGCCCTGTGGTTGTCCTGCGGTGAGGCGGGCATGAAAGTCTGGCTGCCGCTGTTTCCTCGAGACCATCGCAAGCCCCACTCCTTCCTCTCCAGACGCATCATGCTGCCCTTCCACATCAACATCTACCCTCTGGCCGTGCTGTTCGAGGATGCCCTGGTGCTGGGGGCAACCAATGAGACTGTGCTCTATGACGGACTGCAGGGATCCTCCGAGCCACTCGAGGCGCTGTTTCCCTTCTGCACCGTAGAGAGGACTTCCCAGATCTACCTCCATCACATCCTTAGGCAGCTGCTTGTTCGCAACCTGGGTGAACAGGTACATGAGGCTTCCTATCTCATCCCCTCAGCTGAGTCAATAAGTGGTGGTGATACTACCTCTGGTTGTTTGCACACCTACAAAGTCCAATATTTCTGCTCTTTAATGTTCCCTCTCCCACAGGCTTTGATGCTGGCTCAGTCATGTGCCTCCCTCCCCTACTTCCCCCACGTCATGGAGCTGATGGTGCACGTTGTGCTGGAAGAAGAGGCAACGTCACGGGAGCCCATCCCAGACCCTCTGCTGCCCACCGTGGCCAAGTTCATCACCGAGTTCCCCCTCTTCCTCCAGACCATCGTCCACTGTGCCAGGAAGACGGAGTACGCCCTGTGGAACTACCTGTTTGCCGCTGTGGGAAACCCCAAAGATCTATTTGAGGAATGTCTCATGGCTCAAGACCTGGACACAGCAGCCTCCTATCTGATTATATTGCAGGTAGTGACACACATATTCAGTTGGCCTTGCACAGTGTAATGCAGGGGTTATCAGACAGCCTAGGACAGAAACATGAAAAAAGTCTCAGTCATACTCCCACCTCAGATAAACTCGTCACCTGACTAAATCTGTTTAGGGTGTCATGATATCATAAAATGCTCACACAGTCTCCACCTCTCTCCGTCTCTTCCATCTATCCATCTGTAAAGAATATGGAGGTTCCTGCAGTGAGCAGACAACACGCCACTCTACTCTTCAACACGGCGCTTGAGCAGGGCAAGTGGGACCTCTGCCGGCACATGATCCGATTCCTCAAAGCCATTGGCTCTGGGGAAATGGAGACTCCGCCCCCGACACCTACCAATCAGGTAAAGAACTTTAAATAATCTCCGCAAACATTAATTTCCTTTTCTTACCACTTTTCGTAGACTGTCTATAGGTATCAGTTAAGGAAAATTTATCAGGTCTTCAGGCAAATGAACTGAGATCACATGTTCAGTGTTTTCCATTTCAGCAGATCAAACACCCCATCATGCTTTGTACTGACAAACATACTGTAAACATAAAATAGTGAACTGTTAATTTGTGTCTTTAGGAACCCAGCTCAACAGGCGGTTTTGAGTTCTTTAGAAATCGAAGCATCAGTTTGTCACAGTCAGCAGACGCCATCACTACGGGCAAGTTCAACCTGCAGAAGACTTTCAGTATGCCCTCCGGACCCTCTGCTAAAGGGTATGGACACACACACACACACACACACACACACACACACAGTGACGCAGAGTCCTGCATGGGTCTGATTTTGAAGATCCAACCTAAAGCAGGACTTTGCATTAATTTATATTTTAAGTACTGGTACTCTTGTGTTTTGCTTAAATTGTTCTCATCTTCTCTCTCTACCTCTCCTTCTCCCTGTGTTAATTCCTGTCAGTCGGGATGTGGAGTGCGCAGAGAACATGTATATCGACATGATGCTCTGGCGCCACGCCCGCCACCTCCTTGAGCAGGTACGCCTCCGCGACCTGGGTTGCTTCTCTGCACAGCTGGGCTTCGAACTCATCGGCTGGTTGTGTCGCGAACGAAACCGCGTCGCCCGCGTTGAGGATTTTGTGTCTGCATTGAAGAAACTCCACAAGGATTTTCTCTGGCCTTTCCCAGTTATTCCTGTGGGAAGCATCAGCTCACCTTTGAAGAACGGACGGTGTCGCACAGGTGAGTGACACAGGACTCAGGCAGTACAAAAGCTGTCCAGAAAAGGAACCAAATCTTGAGGAGTCTGTTTTTACAGAAGCGCTGTTTTTCTGCTATGTTGTTTTACACATCAGACATCACTGAAAGCTCAACATTGTAAACCTTAAATTTAGACTGATTAGTGGCTGCAGCAAATAAGAAACAGATTGATTTGTTAGCGAGCTAAAAAGCACACAGAAAGGGAACAAGCCATACTTACTTTGAAAATTGGCAGTACATTATTAATATCAATATGTGAACTTGGGTTTCTCTATTCCAATATATCATGATGTTGTTTTCTTGTCACTGCCAGTGCTGAGCACACGGCTGTTAAAGTCGCAGTCAGCCGACAGCCTGTTGAACAGCGACATGGACACAGCGCCCCCTCAGGCAGCTCCCACCAACCACACCTGGCTGGACGGGCTCGGGCAGAGGCCCAAAGACATGGACACGGCCTCGTCCGCTCACTCCACCCAGCACTCGCCCCAGACACATGACGCGTTCCTGTCCCTGCTCACCAACAAAGGTAATAAGACTCAAACAGTCCAATTATTAACACTCAAAAAAGGGGCTCAGTAGTCGTCGCCAGCTTTTATTTTCCATAACCGTCCTTCTCTTGTTCCTTTTTCTCACCCCTCTAGTGGAAGAGTATAGCGTCGGCTCGGCCACAGACTTGACAGAGACCAGCTCAGTGGTGGATGGAGATTGGACGATGGTTGATGAAAACTCCTCCACTCTGAGCCTGAGCCAGGCTGAGCTGGAGCACATCTCCATGGAGCTGGCAAACAAAGGACCACACAAGTCGCAGGTGCAGCTCAGGTGAGATATCGTCACTAAACCTCACTTCCATGATCCCGCTGCTCTCTTTGTTTGACCCAGTGTGAAACTAAAGCAGCATTTCTGTGTCCTTCAGGTATCTCCTTCATGTGTTCATGGAGGCGGGCTGTCTCGAGTGGTGCGTAGTGATTGGTTTGATCCTTCGGGACGCCAGCGTCATAAAGCAGGTGATCGGCTTCCTGGACAGCCCCGAAGTTCCCCAAGAAACTGTGCAGAGTGTTCGTAACGGCTTATTAGCTGTCGATGCATGGGTCTCCACTGACTGGTGAGTGTGGCAGTCATGTTTTATGTTTCTCTGGCTCCTCGTAGTGCTCCTAATGGCATTTGCAAGAATCCAATAATGAAGACAGCCAATCAGAGCTGAGGAGTCTCAAATGCAGCTGTTAATCAGCTGTGGTGGATTCTAGAAAATACCATCAGAAGCACTAGGAGGAGGCAGAGGATCATGTTTTTTTTTTTCACAGATTATTTGTCTTATGTACTACTGTCAGGACATGGTAACAATTTCAGTTGTTTTTATAATGATGTGATGAATGTGTTCGGCTGTTCTGGTAAAATAAAATCTTATATAATGGTGAAGAACATATACCTAGTTTAACCTTTTCCTATCCTTTGTCCCTCATCTTTTTCCAGTCTGGGATACAAACCATTTCTCAACCTGATCCAGCCGCAGCTCCAGCAGCTGATGGATTCAGCAGCTGAGCAGGTGCAGCCCGAGGCCTTCCAGCCCACCAGCCAGAGCTCCAAGCTCGGTGGTTCTGAGGGAATGGGAGGTGCTGCGGTACCACGTGCAGAGGACAGTAGAGGAGTAGCGGCTCCGCTGGGCCTGGCCCTGCCCTCTCTGGAACCTGCAGGGGGTTTTCCCCGTCCCCCCTCTGAGGACTGTCCTCCCGAACAGACGGAGGAGCAGGGGGATGAAGAGGGAGCCTACGACTGCACCTTGTCCTGAAGCCCGGAGCCTCCTCTGGACTCTGAACTGTGAACTCAAGGCAAATAGAGGAGGAAGCAGCAGCAGCGGCAGCAGCAGTGGCTGACTGGAAATTTATTTTTGTGTGTGTGTGTGTGTGCGTATGCCTGTGTGTGTGTGTGTGTGTGTGTGTGTGTGTGTGTGTGTGTGTGTGTGTGTGCGCGCACAGAAAGTACCTCTCCTGCAGGTTCTTACTCCAGTCAGTATTATCCACTCTCCAGAATCACCCTTTGTGTCCATTAGAACCCCCATGGATACCGAGCGATAACAGAGCGACAGACAGCCAGGCTGGCACAAAGACACCACAGCACAACCGGAGATAGGGTTCAGTCTGATGGTTCCCCTCTAACAGGCCTCGTTTTACCAAAATGTGCTGTTAGACAAAAGGCCGCCAATGTCAGTTTGTGCGTTTATACATCAGGTTGTGGTGTTTGGAGGCTGTAGACCAGCACAGGAAAGCACCAGTCTTTTATTTTTTTTTTTTAATTATTATTCCAAGACAGATGTTTTGTGTGCGTAACTTTTCTTTGGCACTCATCCAAGTGCAACCTGGAGACTTTGAAATCTTAAGAGCTCCATTGTTTCCTTTGGTTTAATGCAAACAGTGCAAGAATCAGTTCAAAGACAAAAAAACAAAAACAAAACAAACCTGAGTGTATTTGCATCATGCTACATTGCTAAGCAAAATGTAGAACAAAGCTCTTGTCATGAACCATTTACAGGATGCACTGAAGTGTGTCTGAGCCTACAGTACAGCGTGCAGTTCTGTTTGTGTGCACAAGAGGTGTTTCATACTTTCATACCTCATATGATTTAAAAATATTTTGTGATACCTTTTTTCAATAATGTAACAGTGTACAAGATAATATTATTTTTCTATCAATTACAGCTTGTCCCTCCCTGTACAAAAGACAAAACTCATGGTATGAATTCTATGTAATTCTTGAGAAGTGACGACCTTAAGATTTCTAAGAAAGTGATCTCTGAGAAGAATCCACTGTTGCGAGTGCAGACTAGTTTTTTACCACAGATCAGTACCTCTGTTCAGATTTTTTTCCCCATGCACCAACGCCCTGACTTTGTTGAAGTCCATGCCCAGAAGTGTCTGAGCCAGAATCAACCCGTCTGATCGTCTTCACAGTCCAGACTTTAAACAACAAGCAGATATGTGCTGCGCCTTCACTAGGTGAGCATATTTGAGGCTGTAGTGTAAAAACCAAATCATGTGATGCTTTATCCAGCTTTTAAACACACTTTTGCTTTTCAGTCTCCATCTGGGAGATTCAAAATGTGTTTCCTATCATCAGCGAGGCAGATTGATAATACTGTGTTATTAAAGCCATCCTATTCTGTAGATGTTGTACCTATCCCTTGTTAAAAGAGCATCGTCTCCGTCATCGGTAGTATTAACGGTGACACGTCGGCATCATTTTTAAAGTGTGGATGAGATGGTTGTGTATTTGAGGAGTTGTTGTGTAGTTTGACCCTCATTCTTTGATAAGGACTTTATATTTCATCCAGTCCAATATGCATATCACATCCCTGAACCACTTGAGACAAGTAGATTAGCGAGCTTCTGTGTGGATTTATGAGTGTGTGTACCACATCGTATTGAGAACGTGTTGACATGTTTGGTGACTTTCATCGCATGCGAATTGATTTTATCGTATTGGTCCTGATCATTATTATTATTTATTGGCATCATAGCTGAGTGGTAATTACTGAATTGATGCTCGGTTGGTTTTTATGACTGATAACAGACTTTTCCCCCTTTAGTTAAAGGTCCAGTGTTTAGGATTTAGGGAGATATATTGGCGTACATGGTATATAATATTCATAACTGTGTTTTCTTTAGTGTATAATCACCTGAAACTAAGAACTGTTGTGTTTTCGTTACCCTGAATGAGCCCTTTATATCTGTGTACAGAGCAGGTCCTCTTCCACGGAGTGTTCTACAGCAGCCCAGAACAAACAAACCAAACACTGGCTCTAGATAGGGCCGTTCACATTTTCGTGTCAGCCACCATAAGCTCTGCACGCTTAGCGCACGGGAGAAGATTCAGTTGGTTGCAATGTCGCAATCTCACCGTTAGATGCCACTAAATTCTACACACAAGACCTTTAATCAAAGAAGTGTATTGGCGTCTACCACAAGCACTAAAAGGTTCATCACAGATTTGTCAGTATTATATTGTTCAATGTATTGAAATGTTACTCAGCTTTATTTTTTTATGTTCACTACTTCTTTTCCCCGGCAGATTGCTTTTATGTTTCACGATAGACCAAATCCTGTTTTGTAGATACATTTTTGCTCTCTTGTCGGCAAGTGCAAGACGAGTCGGGTGTGGGTGTCTCTTGGAATTTTCCTTTCTCCAGTGGTTTCTGTTTTACGAACTGCCTGTATTGTTAGAACACTCACTTTTCACGAAAGGGCAAAATGATGTACTGTCGTCACTCAACGTAAATCCCGTTCCAGCGGGCCCGCCTCCACTCTGAACAAGCCTACAGCCACACTACGCTGCTCTGCTGTAAGCTTTACTTGACTTGAAAACGGTAACATGACGAACCAAAGACTTTACGTCCAGAGGCCTTCTGTTTTAACTGGTTGCTTCGATTGAGCGCTTGATTCATTATGCAGAGGAGGGAAAGAAAAACTCACACACACCCTTACCCCATCCCTCTCATCTGAAACATAACCATTGATGCTCAAAACTAATGCTGACGGCATACAAGACAATTTCCTACGGAAATGAATATTGCAGATCTTTTCTGGTTTCTTTCTCTGCGGGCGAGGAGTGGTCGGTCAGGTGTGTCTCGTGGTACTCGGGTGTCATGTTCACTCAGAGGTGGACAGCGCTCCCTTCCTCCTGTGTACAGTTTAAAAAGTTTTGCCTGCTTCTCGACTCAGAGTATTATTTCTGGGGCAGCAGTAGCAAACATCCTCAATGCAGTGTAAAGATACTCTCTTGTACATTTGCCTTTTCTACTCATGTTTGGTTTTCTACTTCATTTTTTTCCTTGTACATAAAGACCAATAAATTATTTTTAAAAATGGTTTGGCTGCCTGTGTTTCTAATTACAATCTAATCCGCTGTTTGTGTGTACATGTAGTGAATGCAATACAACCAACAACATAATAAGCGTTTTTAATTGCTGTACAAGTGCTAATTTAATTCAAGCTTTTTGCATAATGTAAAATCATCCCGTCCATTCAATAGATGGATACCCTGTAACCAGATCAATCCCACTAATCCCAACAGTCATATCAATCACTTAATTCCAACAGACAGACAAATATGCAATCTTTAAAAAAGCAAAACAGCAGTTCAAGGAGTTAAAGTGTCAAATCAATCACAAAAAAAGAAAAACAATGATCAGTCATTTTAAAAAAAAACAACTCTTAATTTAACTTTCAGAACAAAAACTGAACAGCTAGAGAAGTAGGCATGGGTGAAAAGTCAAGATGTTGTACAATAAAACACAGTATAGTACTATAACAAAACTGTTAACAAATTAAACATCTTTTTAAAAAATAAAAGGACATCCTCCGACAACAGACATTAAGACATTTCAATGTGTATCCCAGAATAGATTTCAGTGAAATTGCTTATTCCTCAAGCTGATATGAACATCCGTGTGTGTGACTGATTTTAGTTTCCTTGATTGACTGTTACATGTGATGAAGATAAAGCTACGTCCAAGTGTGAGTTTACACTGAACAACAAAAAACACGCTGCGCAGTGCATGGTCAGCCTTTCAGTCTTGACCATGTTACATTAATACATTAGATTTCGTCACAATTTGATTTCACTTTCTTCTAAAAGGAGTTTTTTTTCTACGTTGAGCTCTCCAGCAGCGCTCAGTGTATGTTTCAGTCTAACAGTGGGAGCACCAACGGCGTCGGATGAGCCATTTCACAGCATTTTAGTCAAACGTCTCCCTGCTCCGTCCCACATTTACAGCAGTTCCTCGTGCATTCGTGCTTTTATAATAACAACCCCATCTCTTGTTTTATATCAACCATCATCCCATTTAAAGGAGCTCTATATGATATTCAGAGCTTATCTGTGATTCAGAGGTTGTCTACACATGACTCTCAACATGGAGGTTTCTGAGCCAACGGCTAGCAGCTAACGGTGCTAACAAGCAACAGTGCTGACAGAGCTAATGGTGTTACCCTGGGGGGGGAACAGGAGGGTGGGTGCTACGCTTTTGTGATGCCATGGCCCTGATATCAGTGGTAACTGCCATATAAGAGCAGTGCAGAGCAGCAGCAATGAGCTAGCCAGTGGGCTTCCAATCACAACAAACAACAGAGAAGCTCAGACTAAGACACACACAGGGAGCGCGACTTCACTCTGCTCAGGACGCCATCACTCCACTATATCTTTACATAACAAATAGGTGTTTACTGCTGTATTAACGCTCTGAATATTGTATAGAGCTGCTTTAATACTGTAACTACAAACCACACTCAAAACAAAATGGCTGCCTCATCTTGAGATGATCTCTTAGAAACAAGTGGATTTTTAACAAACTGTGATGTTGGTGGAAATATGAACAACTTTAATACATTTGAAAAAAAAACAACACTTTTAAACCCATCGTGTGTTTCCATGATGTCCTTTAGTCTCTTATAAAAATCAACCTCTTTGCCACTTTACAACAGATTTTTAGAAAAATATCCATTTACACTTGTTAATAAAGCTTTATCTCCCATAGACACTCTGCATATCAACTGAAGCACGTTCAATAAAGCAGATTTAGACTATCGTCTGTCACTTAAAGCAGCGTCTGTGTCGCCGCCACACAGCACTGATGGATATCTCCTCACACTGATGTACAGTGAGTGTGTGTTTGTGTTTCCGCTGCAGACCGGTGTTGACTCCATTATGAACAGCTGTAGAGCAGCACAGAGTTAAAGCGATACTTCAGATCCTTTAAAGTGGGGCTGTTTGAGGTACTTATTCATTGTGAGTGTATTACCTACAGTAGATGGTGGTCAGCACTCTTCCAGTTTGGAGAAGCAGGCAGGAGTACCAGCGTGGAAGCTGAGTAATATACTGCTGTGGACAATCAGTATTAGTTCAAGTGTATGCAATACTGAGAGTATTTTCATCACTTTACCTTCCTGCAGATGACCGTTTCTGACAGGGAAGCAGTTAACTGCTTCAGTTCCCCATCTATGCTCTTGTCAAAGCCAGACTGCATTGGCAAAAATAGTAATTTTAACTCACTGAACATGGAAGCTGCTGGTCTACCTCTACCTTGATCAGTTAGTTTAGTTGTTATATTTTGTGACTTCAGTGAATCTGATCTAACCCTTTGAAAGGCCAGAGTCACACAGTAACAAACAAACTAGAGATGCACGGTATTGTATTTTTTGTCGATATCCTATATGCCGATATGTAACAACTCATTTAGTCTGAGTGGGCGGAAGTTCACTGCAGAGATCAGCCTCTCATTGGGCGGAACAAGCCACCCGCTGAATTCCCGCCCTACCACCTCCGGTTGTCATAGTTGACAAACGTCCTTTACTAACTTTTGCGGTGTTTGATCTTGCGGGGATGTAGCCATTTTTCTGCCATGGTTTGCGTCCTGTAGGCGTTATTTTTGTGGGCGTGTTACACCAAAACCTGTTTCCCCCCGGCAATATTTTTGCAAGCACACCGTTGCTGTGGCAACACCCAGAACGATTGTGATTTGTTGAAAGAAATAAAAAAAGCCGGGGCGTTTTTTTCCTCCAATCTTAAAGTGAGAGTCGGCGCAGCCAGACCTTTCTTTTCTTGAGAAAGGTCTGGTAAGCAAGACTACAACTCATTTGACCGATAACTAATATCAATATATCCACTTTTTTTCTCTACCTAATTTTAGTAATCATCAAGTCTCCTCTGTAGTGGAATTAACATCATACTATGCATGCATACTCTTACTGTGATGGCCCACCAGCAGATGGACACATGAAATACAATACTTTTCAATAAATATAACATTCATTCATTGCGCAATATAAGAAAAAGCGTGTTGGCCAATTCTGATAGCTAATTTTAAACCCGATTTTGTCCTATGCCGATGATGTACTGTTATTACAGGCATGTTGGCTGATTCCGATATTTATTTTACAGCCAATATCAGCCGATATCAATGACGTCCCGATATTATCGTGCAACCCTAAAACAAACTAACCTACCGAGGCAGCAGTAGACCAGCAGCTGTGTGCTGTTTTTCTCAATGGAGTCTGGCTTAGAAGAGAATGATACAATAGCTTCAGTTCCCTGTCGGAAGTTGCTGTCTGATGGCTTAGTAAAGCAGAGAAAAAATTCTAAATACAGTGTACATTTAAACTGATAGATAAATGGGCCTTCTTTTAGGTAGCTTAAATACATTTTGTTGCTCACCTTTCCACAGCAGTACTTGCTTGGTGTAGCGACTGCCATCTACTATAGGTAATACACTGACTATGAATAAGTGCCTCATATAGCCCCACTTAAAAAGATCCAAACTATCCCTTTAATGCAGCAACATCTGTTTCAGGAAGAAATGGTTAAAGATGCTAAAGGACCGTACTATTTTCCCCCTTTGTTTTAGCACATTTACATTATAGCTGACTATTTCCCATGTACAGTATTTTTCCAGCAGGCAGCTTTCAGTCTCTGTTAGACATCTGGAAAAATCTATCAAGGTGAATAGCATGTCTTGTCGCACTGCTGTCAAGGTTACAGTTATTTGACGTATATATGATCTGTGGTAAATGGCTAAAATGTACAAAAAAAAAAAAAAAAAAATCCCACAGGTATGATCCTTTAACAAAAACAATGGAGGAGAGGTATAAAATCTCTAGTGTTGACAACTATTTCACCGGCCAATTAAATGTAACATCTTCTTTCCAGTCAAAGTCAAATTTGTAGCAGCAGTTGTCTAATGTTTTGCTTGTCGAAAGGATGCTAACATGTTTTCATGCTGCAGTCAGCTGATAAGACCATCTGGCTTTTGACAAAAACAATGTCACCTGCTCTGGAGCTTTCAATTGTATCACACTATCTTCCTCAGCAGACTGAGTTAGAGTACTTTGAGGACTTCTCATTACACATCGTGCATAAAAGAAGGAGCATAGAAGGACGATCTGTTTTTCTGTCCGCCAAGTGCTGTCGAAGGCTGTGATGGATTTTACGTTCAAACTTTCCAACAGACAAAAATTCACGTGCATAAAAACTCTGTACAGTGCAGCACCTGATAGCTTTTAAGACCACTGAGACGTTTGTGTCCACAACAGTAAACATTTTGTGTGTCTTTGGAAGCAAAATGTTAAGGCCTCCGTCATGTCAGCATTTCTTATTTTTGTGTGTGACTGAAGCCAAACGGACAACATGGATCACAACAACACGTCACCGGGTGTAACACAAAGTGGACGAAAGACGATTTTGCTCAGTTGATCTCCCAAGTGCAAACAATCTCCCAAGTCTTTTACAACCCGATGCCACCTGTGATAACATATGAGAGGAGTCAAACTGCCGACAAGCAGCAACATGACTTTTGCGTTTAAAAGATTTCATCAGAGTGTGGGAATGACAGCAGGGAGGGGACGGTCGCCCTGATGTTTTGATGACACAGGTGCGACTAAGCGATAAAAAACACAATGGAACCACTCTGCTGTTAGCAGAAAACAGAGGTAGCCCAGAGACAAACATGATGATGCTTTATAATCCATCAATATAATCTCTCTCTAACATTAGTTAGCTAAGTCATTTAAATCTTTCCAACAGTAACATTCAAACCAGTCTTTACAAGAACATTAATAGCTGTTATCTTGGTGTCGGACACTAAGTTTGATCATAGTGGAGGTAGTGGTGACACTGAAGGGGCCTTTATACACTATCAGAAGGGCTTGTCAGATGGTCGCATATAGAGGCAAAGTCCCTTTCCTTCTGGTGGACCACCATGGCTCCTTATTTCGGAAAAAAATATGTATGGTAGTCAATGGCAAGAGACAAATCATCATCTGAATTGTAGCAATATTGTGTTGCAGTTGTAGTTTGTTGTAAAACAGTTTAAGTATAACCCTACATTCATGTGGTGTAGGAATATTCTGAAAACAGAGTTCCTGATTGGGAAAATTCCCATGACCACCCCCTCAAATCTGAATGACAATTTGGGAAGGCTGCAAATTTGGAACACAAGTTGCTGAGTTGATGTCATATATGCAGAAACATAGCGGATGAAAGTAAATGTTGGGTTGGTGGGAATATATCTGGTTCACATTATGAATGTCAGTTTTTGTTTACATGTAATTTGTAATATGGTATTAGGTTATAACAGTCGCTGCCCACTTCGTGACCCAGATAAGCTAGAAAAGTTAGTTATTAGCAGTTATCAGGTAAAGCAATATTTCAGTAGTTTCGGGGGATGTTCTGGTGCAGCAACAAGTCTGGGACAAAATCACTTTATGATGTAAAGCTTTAAACTGTTGTCAAAGTATTGTTTAAATGCTCTGACACATCTGTGTAACGGCTATGTTTTTCCGCATTTCGACCTTAAGATCCTGATCACACTAAATTCAGCGATACCACTTCCTGGCTCAGGAAATAGGATCATCGGATAGGAGCACATGAGCACAGCCTTAGACTGTAAGAAGACATATTTGGAAGGACAACAGAGGATCGCCAAAGTGATGACATAAATTTCTCTCTTGATAAAGCTGTGATGACTCTGTGTTTTGTACCAGGATGTTCTCACAAAAGCACTGGCTCTTGCTTATTCTTGAACTTTCCGGTTGCTTAAAAGGCTTGGAGTCACTGGGTAAAATGCAGCAGGTGAGATAACAATACATTTGTGTATGGAACATAGCTAAGTTAGCCATAGCGTTGCTAGCTGGAGTTAGTTATATTGTGTGAGACGAGATCTACTTCACTGAGCAATTTCACACAAAACTAAATGGCATTACAACACACTGTGACTTTCTTGACTTGCAAATTATCTTTTAAACTGGCAAACATCACGTGTTACTCATTGCGCAATTGACACAGGATCAAAAGTCTCTTGCCGTTGACTACCATATATATGTTTTCTGAAATAAGGTCCCATGGGGGGCACCAGAAGTGGAGATGAAGTGGCCTCCCCCGACACTTTTCTGATGCCGGGTAGTGGGATCTGTGTACGACCCTTTCTATAAGTTTCCAAAACCAGCATTAACACCCATTTCACACTGGGCCTGGTGAGAGGAGCAAGGGATTGACCTTTTCTTTAGCTCTCTTTTTTCATTCCTGACTAAACTATTTCTGTCACTTCTCATGTGAGCAACCAAGTGCAACACTATGAAAGCCTTCCAAGAGAGACTAACCTTTATCCCCATGTTTAAACAGCTAGCTTTTCACTCTGCCCTCCAGTGTGTGAAGACAACATGTGGTACAAACCACTTCCTTTCTAGTGTAATCCGGCCCTGACGGTAACACGGTGTTCTATGTGGTCAACTTTGTGAAGTAGACACATAACACAGGTCATATTAACAAGGTTGTGGTTGTGATGCTTGGGCTCTAGACAATAAAAAGATGCAGCTCCACATGAGATGAGTGATATGTAAAAAAAATATTAGCAATACACACCATAAAATGAGTGGACAACAGTTACTGGTAGAAGCGTCCGCAGCAGCACCAATGCATAAATATACATTCACAGAACCATTTCAGCACAACTTGAAGGTCAGAAAAGTTACAGTAAATGAACAGTTTAGCAGAGTTCAGCTCCTCACTGGGTGGATGCTTAGCTAGATGTTTCTCAGCTGAGAGTTTACATGAGCAGAGTGGGCTAACAAGCTTCATCTACTGCTTCCCAAACAGATTACCGTTTTACAGCTCATTCTTGATTCTTTAACGCCGTCTCAATCATCTCTCTCTCTACAGAAAAGATTATTTATGGTAAGAGAATTTAATTTCACCTGGAGCTATCTACATATAACTGCTTTTCGTAATGCTTTATCTTACAGGTCTGTTATTTCCTTATAATTTTCCATTTCCTGGAAATAACAATGCATTTTGGTACTAACATTAGGGGTGTAAATCACAAGTTTAATCATGGTACAAAATGAAACTGAAGAAAATACGATATTTGCTGATAGTACAAAGTTGACCACTGTATTACTCTGATTCGATTCAATTCAATCTATATGAGATGATATCAGTAATTATCCTCAGTCTTTTTCTTGGCTGCTTGCCATTATCTGCCCATCGCTAGACCGCCTGCACAGTTTGAATGTACAGGAAAGAGGTGCACTTGGATGGGAATGGTGACACAAATGTCCTATGGGAATTTCAAAATGAAGGTGTACATTAAAGATGGCGATATGTAATGTTTACACTTGTTGATCACTGAATCGATATGTTGATTCAGATCGATGTATCATTACACCCCCAGTAAATATTCTTTTTTTATTATCTTATTCTTCAGATGTGTTGAAATGTGTGTTTGCCTATAGACTGATTTGCACAGTCAGCTGGTAATTAAACAGGATTAAGTAATTGTGAGCATACCGACTGAACATGGTCTGCATAGTTCATTGCAGGATACTACTCGAAAATGATTCTGAAAATTCAGACCCATAAAATATAGCTTCACCCATTTTTTTCACTTGGATTAATTAAATATTTATATTGCTATATTGAGTTGTTGTAATTTGTATGTACATAGTTTTTACCTGGTTTAGTTTAGTTTAATAGGATCCCCATGAGCTACGGCATTGCAGCAGCTATTCTTCCTGAGGTCCTGATGTTTCAAAATTTTGTTTTAATGCCATTTAAGTGAGAACAATTAACTCAAAATTCATAAAGGTCTGATTAACTTATCTCTATCTGCACTGGATAACTTTCCTCTAGGCCACAACTAAGGATTATTTTCAAAATTGATTAATCTTCTAACTGTTTTCTCAACTGTTTAGTTTATGACATAGACATCCATTGGTGCTGCTGAGGACAGCTCGTAGCACAGACCAGAAGTCAAGTTTGAAAACAAGTACAAATACTTTTACAGTAAATGTCAAGAACTAACACCTCCACCTGAGACAGAACAAGCTGCCACTGGTGCTGTTAATGAGCGTGGAGTTGCATTGCTGGTTTCCCACCCAATCACCCTCAAGGCTCGGGAAATAGTTTTAAATCACAGGACATTCAGATGTTTCCCTGTGAGTTCTGGTCTCATCGAGCCCAAAATCACTACAAGTTTTCTTGAACACATCAGGCTGAAAACTTTAAGACCTCAACATTGACCTCTGCACAAAATCTTCAGGTAAGCTACTCCTTTTAAAAGGACACATTGACATTTTGACTGAAGCCAGCTGTTTTCATTTAACAGGCACAGTTTTCTGCCTCTGCTTGCCAGATTCTCTGACAATTAAAGCAGATTGTTGGCATTCCTCGTTGAAACACAGGCGTACGACTTGCTGCAAATCAGTGGTGTTATTGAGGAATGATAATGAGCAATTTCACAGTTAATACGAAAACTATTTGCTCAGAATATGAACGAGTGCATGTTGATGAAAAGTGACTTTCAAAGTGTCAAAGTTTCCAGTTAAAGTCGGAAGAGGGGTCGAACAAAAACTGCTGTCTTTGTTTCCCCTCCAAAACGGATCTATCAGTATGTTACTACTCCTACAGTGCATATAGTGGTGGTGTCATTTCTGCAGAGGAAGCCAGAGACGCATCTAGTCTGAGAATGGCCCGAGTGGTTTGCTGATAAAGAGAGAGCAGGGGAAGTAGCCATGCGACGTTATTCATTCAGGAAGCATGAGAGAGGAAGAACAGGAGGAAGTGAGCAAGAGGGAAAGTGAGAAGGGGAGTGAGATGGATTGAGTAAAGCAAAGGCACGACAGATTGAGTACAAAAAAAAAAAACTTAACCCCTTTGTTTCACTAACCCAGGAGTGAGCACGAGGCTTGCGGTGGCCAGTGCATCGGTCATTGAGTTAGTCAAGTCCGTAAGCGGATCGGCTTACCTCTGGCGTGTCTCAGCGCGTCTTCCTGCTCGGTTAGCTACTAAGCCTACTGACACAGTGATGGGGGTCTCTCAGGCAGGCTGGGAGGGAGCGTGAGTGTGTGTTAGAGTGTGCGTTTGTGTCAGAGAGAAAAGGCGTCAGGGCTGGTCCTCAGTATTGTTCCTTGAAATCTTTTCTATCTCACTCTGGGGCCCCTGCAACCCTCAGCTCTCCTCAGCGTCGGCCTCTGTGATGTGTGGCATCCTCAGTATCGGTACATGTCGTAGGTACTGACCCAAGATGAAGGGAAAGCCCATGTGGGAAACTTGTGGAGGATTCCCTCCAGTTGAGCAGTCCTTCTATCTTGTCCGAAGAAATAGTGGGAAGAGATGGCAACGGAGATCATCCCCTCAGGGCCTGATGGGTCCGGATCTCTGGGAGGCTGAAAGAAGGACCGCCATGAATGTTAGACCAGCTGTTTAACGAAGCCCTATGAAAAATCACTTTGCCTTAGCTTTATTATGCTGCATGTGTTTCAGCTTATGCAATGGACTTTAGAAGAGTCTTTAAACAGTCATGGAGTTCGCTTGAACCCATGCAATTGTTAATGCAATTCAAATATAAGTCTCAAAAATTGGAGTTTAATGGTGTTCACATGACAGCAACACAGTCCAACTGTGTCCTGCCACGAGTTAATCTCCTGCAGACATCACTGACTGGGACCATGAGGTGAAGTTTTGCAGAAATCCAGATATGCAAGGAATGAAAAAAATGGCATAAAAAACTAAGCATCTGTCTGGATACTTAAGTCTGTCAAAGGTGCAGCAGTACCTGAGGATTTATTGTGGGCAAGGAAAACCATCTTAAAGGGATAGTTTGACATTGTGGGAAATATGCTTATTTGAGTTAGATGGTTGTGTAGATATCTTAATTTCTTATTAATTTCTTATAACCAAAACGAACAGGTGACAGTGACAAACTGATGCTTTAACAGATTATCTCCTTTCCAAAAACAGAAAGCAGTTTGAATAATTCACATGACAAAAACACAAAGAGCAGCAACATTAGATGTTAATAAGTACAACAAGTACAGAAAGCCCAGTAAGATGCAGACAGTACCTGTATTTCAAACCAGAAAGTCCACGTAGGGGCATCAAGGCCGTGGGAATAGAAGACAAAATATTCTCCGCTCAGGTCGAACTGAGGTGTCCCGTCACCGAAGGACCAGGTGGAGAGGCTGGCTCCTCGGTGAGGCATCAGATACAGGGACATGTGACTGGGACCTGTACAGGACAGGACACAAGTTAACATATATGCAGACATACACACCCAGATCAACCAGCTGGATAATGAGTGTACACAAATGAAGCTGTTCTGGAGCTTTTGAGCGTACCACATGATCTTCCTCAGCAGATGGCATTTGCTCAGTTGACGTATAAATTTGGGTGTTTACGATCCTTTTGACGAGATTTTTTAAAGCCACCACGGATGTGTTGATATGTCCTCACAGTGCTCAGACATCTACATTTCTATGACATCTCAGTGTTGAGGCTGTCAACTAATGTTTCCAAGATCAACGCTGAACTTTCAATCAATCATTTAACGTCTCAAAACGTCTCAACAGACATAATGTCAGTGCTGATGTAAACTCTCCATTTCATTTGATGTGTCTCTGGATATTTTCAGTATGCACAGCCACTGCTGCCTGCCCTGTCTGTGAATATGCTGCCGTCACCAGCCAAGATTCTTCTGCACTGCTCATATGGCTCAAGTCCAATTTAAGTCACGTGACATTGGCGTTGAGTTGCAAGTCTTTTTTATAATAGTGTTTCACTCTACCTGCAAGTCCTAGAAAGAAGGCACCATTTTAAACATAGTGTCTATCCATACTAACACGCCTGAAAACGCATATCACATGACTCATTTATTTGCTTGGAGTGATGATGAGTTTGAACTGTTACTGAAATTATCACAAGGCTGTCAAGGTGGTGGAAAACATAAATTGGGAGTTGTTACAAAGCAAATACGGTGACATATTGAAGTAGTACAGGGAGCATAATCCATCACCTGAGGGAGCTTTGGCGATGGGAAAGGAGCACTCACAATAAAAGGATGAAATTATAAAAGCTATGTTTTGGCTTGACATATTCTGTTACTGTTAAATTCTGCTTGGGAAGCAAACATGGGTGTCTGCGTCATTGTTTTCAAAAGTCTTGATTTCCACCTATCCAGACTCAAACAAAACCCCAGAGCAACCCCAGGGTAAAACTGGTAAGCCGTGTTTTTCAAAGGTCTCTGGTTTGGGATTGTGGACAAGCCAGAGAAGTTTGGACACTAGGCATAAACGTAGCAATAGTTATGCATTTTAAAACAGAAACATATTCATGTGGATGCAGTCTTAGTGTATTTGTGTTGGTTTGGCGACATAAAGTGCTCCTGACCTTTCACACTGAAGGTCATCTTGATCGTCCCCCAGCTGGTCTCCTCTCTCGACAGCAGGCTGAACTCCACAGGAGAGCTGGGAGATACCTCTGGAGCAGGAAGGTACCAGTTCTTCCTGCAGATAGGAAGAATATAAAGTATTAAAGGTCCATACGTGAAGACAATTACATCAGAGCATGGAAACAATGCTGTCAGCTACAAGGCTGTGTTACTGACTTGCTGAGGAACTTCACAGGTAGGAACCAGGGGTAACCACAGAAGGGCCGGTCCTCATGGCAGCTGGTGCGAACGCTGTCATTGATCTCGGGGATATGTGGTTGGATGTGCTGTATGCCTGTGTAGTCAAAACTGTTGATCCACAGACCTGAGTCTTTGCTCTCCACCTGGCCCTGGAGATTGTGGAAGGTCCGTGTCGTATGCTGCAGGAAGGTACACAAACATTTTTCATTTATTTTTTTTAAGCGCACATCTTCCTCCAACCGGCCTTGTTCAATAGCTGTTTTAAAGAGTGACTTCCTGCCAAAATTACTCTCTGTGATTCACATCAGCAGGTGGAGGAGTGGAATCAAAGCACTTTTATTTTATCACAAAAACTCATAGAGAGATGTCATGGTGTGCAGCGTCCCAGTTACAAAAACATGCTATATACAGTAGAAGCTTTGTATTTCACCTGCTCCCAACAAAAGATTTTAATCATGTAGGCAGAGGCTGCTCTGCGGGATAGTCACTTGAGGCAGAACAAAAAAATTGACCGAACAAAATATAATATAATTCTGCAGCAGAAGTGTTTTTTACAACATTAAACTGTTCATGTTGGATTTTTACCACTTTGAATACAATTTTTTTTAACAGAGCTAGTAAAATATCTTCAAAATCCAAAATGGAAAAGACAACTTTCAAGAATCTGAATGGAATGTATGACTCCCATATTGTGGAGAGAAAAAAATTGAATATATGAGGCATTTCCACGTCCTTTCCTGAACAAGATTTAGATGCATGTGTTTCTGTGTGTATATTTGTGCTTCTCTATGTGTGGTGTGACTCTGAACCTGAAGGAAGACTCGTTTCGGCCGCGGGCTGTCAGGATTGCCTGAATAAGGAAAGAGGAGGCCACAGGACATCAACAGGAACATGACGATGAAGACCGAGCCCAGGCCAGCCAGGATCCACTTAGTGCTCCGTACCAAGTAGATAAAATGCAGCTGAGCGAGAGAGAGAAATATATTATGTTACCAGAGTGGAGGAACAAGCTATGCTGCAGTCTTTTTGAAATTACAACAAACATCAGAACACTTTGGTGAAATGGTAGATTACACACAGAGGTTAGTTTGCTTATCTAAAGTCACACGTTTAATGTCAATAAACTGCTCAAACAAAACACTGCTGCCTTGAGCTTAATACAGTAAAACTGGTTTGGTCATGTGTATTCTGTCCTGAATACACTCTCCAATGTGATCTCAAGGTTATTCTGCTGACAAAAAAAAAAACAGATTTGTTGTTCATTGTTGAATACTTACAAAGAAAGATGAGAGAAAAATGGTTGCTAGGGTGACCAGGGAGGCCATCACCACTTCAGGAGGTATCTCGGTGCCGCTGCGACCCATTATGGGTGTGAAAATCTCAAACACCACCCAGATGAGGAACATGAAGTGGACGTAAGGCAATGCCAGGCCCAACAGATAGAGCACACTATACTTCACTGATGCTCCTGCAGAAAGACGGAGACGATGCTGTTAGTCACAAAAAAACTGAACCAGACAAGGATCAGACCATTAAATCCTTTTGGTTGCCCCACAGCTATGAGAATCACGCTTAAAAGAATACTTCACCCACAAAGTGATCATTTGTATAGCAATTATGTTGACTTCATGAAAAAAAAAGATGTTTTTCTCACATGTCTCCAGTAAAAAAAAGAAGGCAAAAAATGGGGAAACTTTTGATGACTTAAAGTCATACCAGTCCCCATTTAACACATCAAAACTTTATCAAAACATCTGTCTCAACCATCACAAAATCTCACACAACTCATGCAGCATAATACAAGTCACATTAACCCAGTCATATGCTCAGTACTTCTCAAACAGTACTTCTTGATGAGGAACTGAACTAAAAGTGAAACTTAATCTACGCTCTCTTCAAAAATGGACAACTTTGGACAGAAACAATAATTGTACCTTGCTGAACATGGGAGCTACTGGTCTATCACTGCCTCAACTGGAAGTCTGTTTGTGTTATTGTGTGACTTGGTGTTTTAAAGGACTAATTTGAATTCACCGAAGTCACACAATGACACAAACAAACTACAGATCGAGGCTGCAGTAGACCAGCAGCTACCGTGTTCAGCAAGGTAGAATCAGCGATATAAGGGCTTCAGTTCCCTGTCAAAAAGGGCTACCAACAGCAAGATGATGTGGTGACAATATTCTCAATGTAGATTTTGAGTGAGCCTTTTTTTAGATGGCTACAGCACATTTTGTTGAGCCTCATGGACAAGAGGTGCACCTGCACTTTTTTTGGGAAAATGTTTTAAATAGTAACATTTTAGCAAAAAAGCTTGTGTTAAGGAAATATTGAGCAAATGACTGGATTATACTGCACGAGTTGTGTCAGAATTCGTAAATGGATCATTTAACATAGCTTTGTTTAACGCAGACCCCTATAACTTCAACTAATCAAGAATTTTCTCAGTTTTTGGATTCTATGTTCACCGTGGAGGCATGCCAGTTTTCTTCACTAATTCAATGTAACACAGGGTGAGTGAGTAACTGATGAAAAAATGTCATTTTGGAGGTGAAGTACTCTTGGAAACCTAATAAAACAGTATCATTAAAGTATCGTACACATGAGGATAGGGACACACACAGTTGCTCCTCTGAGGCATTTATCGCATTTCTTGAACTTTGTTGTACACGTGTAAGTTATGAAAGTAGCTGTGTGATTCATAGAACAACAATAGAACATAATACTTTTATCTCTGGAGTCTGAAATTTAGGCATCACTTTTGATTCTCAACTGAACTTTGAACCACATGTCAATAATCTCATTAAATCCTGCTATTTCTACCTATAAAATATCATTAACATTAAATCAGCTGTGTCTTTTCTAGACCTAAAAAAAGCGTATTCATGCTTTTGTATTCTCATGCCTTGACTATTGTAATGCACTGTTTACATGCCTCAGTAAATCTTCAGTAGCTCGGCTTCAACTAGTACAGGACGCTGCAGCTCATATTTCTAACTCGTATAAATCGTAGGGTCACATATCACCACAATTCTCGCCTCCCTCCATAGGTTGACAGTTAACTTCAGAATTGATTTTAAGATTCTTTTAATCACTTTTAGAATTCAACATGGTTTAGCCCCAAGTTATATAGCTGACCATGTGACTTTCTAGTATTTTTACACACCGATATATAAACATTTTTTGTAAATAAAGTTGAGTTGAGTGTTTACCTCTGTGTTTAAATTCTTTCGCCAGCATCAGTCTGGTGGCCAGGGGGAAGGCCACCATTAGCATGGGCACATAGGCTGAACACAGGCCCTGCTGGGTCAGCCACACTAGGCTGCAGCACCACAGCAACAAGCTCACGTCAAAGTAGAGTTCGCCCAGCTCCACCAAACGGACACCCTGCACAGAGAACACATATAGCAGCTTAATATAGAAGGGATATGCATGAGCAGATTAGAGGAGGTTGCCCTATGATGCATGATGCTTTGAGAGGCGAGGAACCAGCTGATGTGCATTTGTGGAAAAATCTAACTGTTGCTTTACGAGAAGAAACCTTGGGATTAAAATTTGTTGACATAGAGGAATGCTTAAAGTTTCTGTGTGTGTGCGCCATGGCAGCGCGTACTCCTCACTCATCAGATAAGCAGCCTCTGAAATGCATCTGTTTAATTAAGGAATAGCACAGAGCTGCTGAGGTTGTTTTATCGGCTGCTCATGAGGAGATTGAGTGTGTTGGCCAGTACCTGGTGTTTATATCTAGACTGTATCCTCAGTCCCGGCCTTATATACTTATATCCATCACGAGTAATATTACATACACCTTTTTACAAATCACAAGACAATCACTCACTCATCATGACTGCTGTGTATAAACACTAAACAGGAACAAAGAATCAATGACCTGATTTGAAACTTCCCAGTTCCTACAGCAGGGACCCTGACCTCACTTGCATCCTGAAACTAAATCTATAAACTAAAAAGGAACATCTCTATTACTACAGGAAGAATTCACTGACCTAATTTACCATGCATTACTGTAGGATGACTGAGAGGCTTGCTGCAATATTTGGTTACGAAGCACAACATCCCACAAGTACACAAGGCAGTATTGTTCCATTAAAATGAACATCAAGATCACGGCTTCACTGAGAAGCATTCATCCGGTTCCTCTCACACGTTGCCTTCTGGTTGAATGACTTTTCAACTAGATGTAATATAGAAACCCCTCTATACACAAACATAATCTGCACAACAGCATATGGTCATGCAACACTGCCATGCAAATAAATCTGAAGAGGGAACTTTGTACAGCGGATTTTGGTCTTGACTGATGTGGGACTAGAACCCCTTCAACTCTCTGCGTGTACTTTTGCAGAAAAGAAGTGATGATTTTTGTGTTGCCTGCTTCAGAGTCATTGTGGTTAAAGCAGAACAGTGACTCTGAACCAGGGGTACTTGTACTGCAGAGAGTACTTCAGTAGTTGCCAGGGAGTGCATGGAATTATTGTGCTAGCTACTATGGTAAAATAGAATTTATGACTTGAAAAAAGAAGACACCTACATATTTATTCGACTACATATTACACCTGAACAATTCTGCATTTCGGAGCATGAGAAAATAGTAAGCAATGAGCAGAACAGTTGAAACAGTTAGCAGAAAGTAAATGATCCTGAAAGTACGGATAGACCGATATGGATTTTTTAGAGCCGATGCCGATACCGATTTTTTTCCATCACCCTTAGCCGATGACTGATTATGGACTGCCGATTTTCTTGAGCCGAAATTTTGGGGCCAATACTGCTTTTGCTCCCTCAATTTACATCAAAAAAATGACACAATGATAACAAATATTACAGGTCTCAAGTTTAAAATAAGAAACATTTATTGAACAGTAAAAAATACTAAAACAAGATGGAAAGTTGAGGTAGAACAGGTAGAATATTATTATTATTATTATTATTATTATACATTCAAATAAAAAAAAGAGTTTAGTGCTCTTAAATCTACCAGTAATGTCTTTATAAAATAAACAAATATTTAAGCTGAAGCATAAATAAAACAACAACTACTGTACACAGTAGGATTCGCTGCATGTGCGCTGCAGGGTCTTCCGGCAACACAGGGCTGCCCATGGATGCCTGTCTGTAAATCATGCCAGGGAAAAAATAAATCAGCGAACCCACGCGCGTATCGGCCAATGCCGATACAAGTAAAAAAACTCAAATATCGGCCCGATATATCGGCCAGCCGATGTATCGGTCTATCCTTACTTGAAACACTTCAAAGGAATACTTCACCCTCCAAATGATTATTTGTATCCCAATTACTCACTCCAAACTTTGTTTTCTTTGCATGCCTTCTCAGTGAATTAAGACTCTAAAACCTAAGAAAATTCTTGATCAGTTGAAATAAAAGCGGTCCATGTTTTTTCAATGTCTCACACAACTCTGCAGTATAATCCAAGTCTCATTTTTCCGGTCGTATGCTCAGTACTTCCAAAATTGACTGCCTTTTCCGAAAGGGAACTGAACTGAAAGTAAAACTTACCTATGCTCTCTTCAAAACCAGACTCCACTGACAAAAACAGTAATTTTACTTCGTTGAACATGAGAGTTGCTGGTCTACCGCTGCCTCGATTACTTAGTTTGTCTGTGTTATTGTGTGACTTTGGTGTATCCAAACTTACCCCTTAAAACACCAAAGTCACACAATAATACAAACTAACTAACTGATCGAGGCAGTGGTAGACCAGCACTCCTGTGTTCAGTGAAGTAAAAGTACGGTTTTGTCAATGGAGTCTTGCTTTGAAGACAGCCATGCTCACCAGAGGCATGCAAGAAAAACATTATCTTCATAAATTTAATGTAACACAGGGTGAGTAATTGTTACACAAATGTTTGTTTGTGGGGTGAAATATTCCTTTAAGTGGTAGAAATACAAATGCAAACTTGACCAAACCAATCTTAACTTGGACATCTCCACTGAATGAAAAGAAATTCTACTATTCACCATTATATCCACTTTTATATCATTTAAAATCAATAGAAATGAGCACATTTGGAACATGATGGATGGTGTTGATGAAGCAATACTGTAAATCAGGCAAAAAAAGGTTGGAAACCACTGAATCAGACGACCAAATGAACAATAGCCAAACAATTTTAGTCATTTGTAGATGCAGGCATCAATTCATCTTCTTTTATGACTCAAGTCTGTCTGTCTGCTCGATTCTAGACTCTTCTGTCAAAGAAAATACCATTTAAAAAATGAGGCCAAACATATATTGCGCTCTTTCAATAGAGATTTTGTTTCACTGGAGATGAAGCCTTATGTGCTCTGACTAGCACAAAGGTTAGTCTGTGTCCTTTTCTGGAAAATGGCCATGAAAAGCTGGAGTTCATTATGTGGTTAGCTCAGATGAAAATAAAGTTTCTGTAATGGTTTCAATCTCAAATAAACGCTTATATTTACTAAATGTCACACGTACAATATGTCAGTTGAATTGCAGCTAGCTGCCCCTAAAATGTACAAAATGTACAACGCACAGAGAGCTCTCTGACTGCCTCTGGAAATGCAAGAACAGGCTTTGCTATCAGCAGAGATGCTACCATTTGATAGCTGGAAAACCACAGCGAGACAGGTCCAGTGGCTCCCAGTCTCCTATCTGGCAAATGATTGTGCACATGTGACTGACAGATGACTGCTGATCAGACACCTCTACAATTTAGCAATCACACACAATGAGCTGCTGTTCTGTAACCACCAGGGAGGAAGAGGAACTGGCTTTCTCCTCTCTGCACTTTAGTCCCCATTAAATGTGAGCTCAGTGAGTCAACGTGAGATATTAGGCTCAAGTGAATAGTGATCTCGAACAATAAACAAAAATGCAACGGAGGAAAGCATCGCTTAAGATTTTGATCTACATCCAGCTGGTCGACATTCTTCCCGCTTAAACTGATCAAATATGTCAACACTCTCCTTTTGTATAGACTTATGGCTCACACTTCATTTCGTGTGGCAAAGAAAGGGCAGAGTAGCCGCATTGATCAGTACTTCCTAAGAAGTCAGTCGAGTCAGTCGGATGAAGTCCAGCGGCAGGTAGAAAACCACAGTTCGCAGGATATCAGTAACGCTGCCACTGAGGAGGAGGGGGTAGTAAGAGAAGATGCAGGTGACACTGAGGCCAGTATGCTAGCCAGAGAGAGAACCATGGAGCAAAAGGTTAGAGTTAGATGGCCTAGAGCAAATGACAGTAAAGAATGGGAGATAGTTAATAGAGATTTGTCAGTAATCTTGAGTAGGCTTAGAGGAAATGCAATGGAAAGGTTAGAAAAGATGGGAGATATAATGTATTCATATGGTGTAGAGAGGTTTGGGGTGCATGAGAGAAAGAGGAGTGAGAGGGTACAGTCAGGTAAGTCTAGGCGGCAGAGAGAAATAGAGAAGTTAGTCAAGGAAAGGAGACAGTTAAGAAAGCAGTGGAAAGAGGCTACAGAAGAAGAAAGGGAGGGAATTAAGGTGTTGCAAGAGGAGTTGAGAAGCAGGCTAGCAGTTCTTAGAAGGGCAGAGCATCTCAGGAAAAAGAGGAGGAAGAAGGAATATGCTAGGACAGGTTTTTCAGGGACCCTTTTAAGTTTGTTAAAGGATTGTTCAGCCAGGAAAAGGGAGGGCAGCTTAAAGCAGAAAGGCTAGAGGTTGAAGAATATTTGAGAAACACATATTCAGATTTGGAGAAGAATAGGATAGTAGGTTTCCACCTGATATCCCTCCATTAGGAGGGATAGAGCATGAGATGGATGTCAGGCCACCTAGGTGGAAGGAAGTTCAGGAGGTGGTCAGGCGTGCGTAAAGGCTTCTTCGGCCCCAGGGCCTAATGGAGTCCCCTACCGGGTTTATAAAAGTGCGCCTGATACCCTTAAATTTTTGTGGAAACAGCTAAGAATAGTTTGGGAAAAACAAATTATACCAAGAGCATGGCGTAGGGCAGGGGTGTCCTCATTCCTAAGGAGAAGGAGTCTGTGGACCTTAGCCAGTCCCGGATGATTTCTCTCTTGAATGTGGAGGGAAGATTTTCTTTAGTGTAGTAGCGCAGAGACTAGCTAGTTACTTAGAAAGGAATAGCTTAATAGATACCATGGTGCAGAAGGCAGGAATACCAGGTTTTTCAGGGTGTTTAGAGCATACTAGCATGATCTGGCACCAGATTCAGGCAGCGAAGATTAACAAAAGGGACCTACACGTAGTATTTTTAGATCTTGCAAATGCATTTGGTTCAGTTCCGCACAGCCTCATTTGGAGTGCGTTTGACTACTTCAGAGTGCCACAGGTAGTTGTTAACTTAGTGAAAGCATACTTTCAGGATATTAGGTTGTGTCTAAGTACAGCAGGTTTCACAACAGGTTGGCAGAGGCTAGAAATAGGCATCATGGCAGGGTGTACAATTTCTCCGTTAGCATTTACTATGGCAATGGAAGTAATCATCAGGGCTTCTAAGTGGGTGGTAGGTGGGGAGAGATGGCAGAATGGGTTGCATCTTCCACCAGTTAGGGCTTACATGGATGACATGACACTGGTGACCACAACAATGCCATGTACAAAGAGGCTACTAGAGAAGGTAAATAAGAACCTCAAGTGGGCCAGCATGAAAATCAAGCCTAGTAAATCTAGAAGCATCTCGATATGTAGAGGGAAATTAAGTGATAGGAAGTTTGTCATAGATGACGAGGACATCCCAACAATTAGGGAAAAGTCAGTAAAGAGCTTAGGTAGGTTGTACAATGTAGAGTTGAATGATAAGGAACAGGTGGTGAAATTTAGAAAGATGTGGCTGAAGGATTGGATAGAATAGATAAATCAGAACTTCCAGGAAAGTTGAAGTTGTGGTGTTTGCAATTTGGGCTATATCCTAGGTTAATATGGCCACTGTCAATTTATGAAATTCCAATAACTGTTGTGGAGAGAATTGAAAGGTTGGTTAGCTCCTACATTAGGAAGTGGTTGGCGCTCCTAGATGCCTAAATAGTGTTGCATTGTATGGAAAAGGGATACTTCAGCTGCCAGTAACTAGTTTAACAGAGGAATTTAAATGTACCAAGGTCAGGACAGAGCTCTTGTTAGCTGGGAGTAAGGATGTGGTAGTTAGGAGTGTGGTTCCAAATCCAACCAAGGAGGAAGTGGAACCCAAGATCGGCAGTTCAGGAGGCAGAGGCAGCTCTTAGACATGCAGAGATTGTAGGTAATGTTCAGTTTGGCCGGGGAGGCCTGGGGCTTGGCTCAGGTAAACCGGTATGGAATACAGCAGGCCTCAAAGATAAAAGAAAGCTGGTTGTAGAACAGATACGCAGACAGGAAGAGATAGTAAGGGTGCAAAGGTAGTGGCCCAGGCTAAACAGGGACAGTGGTTGAATTGGGAAAGTGTAGAGAAGAGGAAGCTTAGTTGGAGGGACCTGTGGAGTATGGAGGAGAATCGTATTAGATTCCTGATAGGGGCTACATACGATGTCTTACCAACCCCCCAGAACCTAAAACTGTGGGTAAATGAGGACCCGTCATGCCCATTGTGTTCACGTCAACTTTAAAGCATATTTTGTCAGGTTGCAAAGTTAGCTTGTCACAAGGCCGATATACATGGCGACATAATCAGGTGTTGAAATGTTTAGCTGCAGGCATTGAAGGGAAACGAAGACAGGTGAATTCAGAAGGTGTTAAGGATAGGAGTTTAGTAATTCAGTTTGTCCGTGAGGGAGAGAAATACAGAAGGGATAAGTTAGTGAGGAGGCAAAGGTGTGGCTGCCTAGAAGGTGCTTGTGATTGGGAAATGCAAGTAGATTTAGGGGGAAAGCTTGTTGTTCCTCAGGAAATAGTCTGTACCAGGCAGAGGCCTGACTTAGTGTTGTGGTCAGTGAGTCAACAGATAGTTTATTTCATCGAGCTGACAGTTCCTTGGGAAGACTCAGTGGAAGAAGCATATGAAAGAAAAAAGCTTAGATATGCAGACTTAGGAGCAGAAGCTGAGCAGCGAGGATGGAAGACTAGGATTTGTCCAGTGGAAGTGGGGTGTAGGGGATTCATAGCAAGATCAACTGTCTCACTCCTGGGGAACTCGAGTGCGGGACAGAGTTTGAGGAAGACAGTGAGGGAAATGTCAGATGAAGCAATTAAATGCAGCCAGTTTATCTATTACAGAAGAAATAATGTCAGCTGGGGCCAGCCGGGGGAACTACTAAGCAGGGCACATAACTCCTTGAGATCAGGTGGAGAGATCCACTTCCTGTCAGGAGAAATCCAGGAAGAGGAAGTATTTAAGTGTGGGAGTGGCCTATTGGAATCCATTTTGTTTGAGGCCATGCGGCAAGGTGAGTGTGCTTGCTGATCCTGTAAGTCCAGTTAGCTCCTTTAACTTTAGCTTATATTGTAGTTATGCTATGTAGTGTGTGAAATAGAGTATGGTGAATGTGACAGGAAAGCTAGTATCAGCATTGCTTCTGCCTGGAGCTCGCATGTATGGAGCCTGGGTTTGGTTGAAGATGGCAGTGCTGTTTGGGCTGAGAAAGCCATGTGTATGTAAGGAGGAAATCCAGGAAGAGGAAGGTTATTTAAGTGTGGGAGTGGCCTATCTGAATCCATTTTGTTTGAGACCATGCTGCAAAGTGAGTGTGTTTGCTGATCCTGTGAGTTCATTTATCTCCTTTAACTTTAGCTTACATTGTAGTTATGCTATGTAGCGTGTGAAATAGAGTATGGTGAATGTGCTAGTAAAGGTAGTATCAGCATTGCTTCTGCCTGGAGCTCGCATAAACGGAGCCTGGGTTTGGTTGAAGGTGGCAGTGCTGTTCTGTTTGGGCTGAGATCACTGTCTAGCCTCCTGGAGGTGTCATTGTTGTGAGGGCTCGTCTTGGGAGGTAGACTGTACAGCCTAACCCGCGGGGAGTGTGATAGCCTAACAAGGCTTCCCTCCTGGGTCTACCTCCTCTGTGGTAATATAGGTAAGGTAAAGGAGGTTGTTCGGTTAGTGTGGGGAGCAGTGAGACCTGGAATTATTGGAGTGTCTCTGGGACGCCAGAGATCACTGTCTAGCCTCCTGGAGGTGTCGTGGGACCAACTAGACGAAACACCGGTGAAAGGAGGTTCCCACCCGATGACCCCAAAGACATGTTAGTTATCACTGCTCATTGGTCTGTATAGTTAAGCCTTGCCATAATAGTTTGTCGTAGGGCTTAGGAGGTTATTCACTGAGTGCTGATCCTTCTTATTTATTTATTTATTTATTTATTTATTTATTTTTTTTTTAGAGCACAAACTTCTTGTGTTTATTTGAATTCAGAACTAGCCCAGCTAGTGACTGCTGTGAACAGGGCAGCTGACAACAAGGGAAAGACCATGTGACCGCTTGGAAAGACAGCTGACAGGAGGGAAAAGACCCCAATGGTGCTGGCATGGGTTAGCAACCCATGGTAGCAGTGGTGAGGCCTAGCAGCCTTACTACAACCAAAAATTAGCTACAGCCAACTTAGGAAAAATACCCCAAGAGTCAGCGAGAGCAGGGGTGGAAGATGACTCACAGGTGGATTACACGGTAACAGACATTGGACGGACACGACTATGACTTGGATCTGTGACTCAGTGAAGGATAGGCACGGACCTATCCACCAGTGCTAGAATTAGCAGCAGTCAGGGCAAGGTGAGCGCATCTGTAGAGGATAAAAGTAGCACAGTTGAGAACAAGATGCTTCAGGTTTGTCCTTGCGGCTGGCAGAAAGTAACATCAGTGAGAGGCCTCAGAACTCATCAGGGAAAGAAGAAGTGTGTGGCAAAGAAAGGGCAGAGTAGATTGATCAGTACTTCCTAAGAAGTCAGTCGAGTCAGTCGGATGAAGTCCAGCGGCAGGTAGAAAACCACAGTTCGCAGGATATCAGTAACGCTGCCACTGAGGAGGAGGGGGTAGTAAGAGAAGATGCAGGTGACACTGAGGCCAGTATGCTAGCCAGAGAGAGAACCATGGAGCAAAAGGTTAGAGTTAGATGGCCTAGAGCAAATGACAGTAAAGAATGGGAGATAGTTAATAGAGATTTGTCAGTAATCTTGAGTAGGCTTAGAGGAAATGCAATGGAAAGGTTAGAAAAGATGGGAGATATAATGTATTCATATGGTGTAGAGAGGTTTGGGGTGCATGAGAGAAAGAGGAGTGAGAGGGTACAGTCAGGTAAGTCTAGGCGGCAGAGAGAAATAGAGAAGTTAGTCAAGGAAAGGAGACAGTTAAGAAAGCAGTGGAAAAAGGCTACAGAAGAAGAAAGGGAGGGAATTAAGGTGTTGCAAGAGGAGTTGAGAAGCAGGCTAGCAGTTCTTAGAAGGGCAGAGCATCTCAGGAAAAAGAGGAGGAAGAAGGAATATGCTAGGACAGGTTTTTTCAGGGACCCTTTTAAGTTTGTTAAAGGATTGTTCAGCCAGGAAAAGGGAGGGCAGCTTAAAGCAGAAAGGCTAGAGTTGAAGAATATTTGAGAAACACATATTCAGATTTGGAGAAGAATAGGATAGTAGGTTTCCACCAGATATCCCTCCATTAGGAGGTATAGAGCATGAGATGGATGTCAGGCCACCTAGGTGGAAGGAAGTTCAGGAGGTGGTCAGGCGTGCAAAGGCTTCTTCGGCCCCAGGGCCTAATGGAGTCCCCTACCGGGTTTATAAAAGTGCGCCTGATACCCTTAAATTTTTGTGGAAACAGCTAAGAATAGTTTGGGAAAAACAAATTATACCAAGAGCATGGCGTAGGGCAGGGGGTGTCCTCATTCCTAAGGAGAAGGAGTCTGTGGACCTTAGCCAGTTCCGGATGATTTCTCTCTTGAATGTGGAGGGGAAGATTTTCTTTAGTGTAGTAGCGCAGAGACTAGCTAGTTACTTAGAAAGGAATAGTCCAGTTAGCTCCTTTAACTTTAGCTTATATTGTAGTTATGCTATGTAGTGTGTGAAATAGAGTATGGTGAATGTGACAGGAAAGCTAGTATCAGCATTGCTTCTGCCTGGAGCTCGCATGTATGGAGCCTGGGTTTGGTTGAAGATGGCAGTGCTGTTTGGGCTGAGAAAGCCATGTGTATGTAAGGAGGAAATCCAGGAAGAGGAAGGTTATTTAAGTGTGGGAGTGGCCTATCTGAATCCATTTTGTTTGAGACCATGCTGCAAAGTGAGTGTGTTTGCTGATCCTGTGAGTTCATTTATCTCCTTTAACTTTAGCTTACATTGTAGTTATGCTATGTAGCGTGTGAAATAGAGTATGGTGAATGTGCTAGTAAAGGTAGTATCAGCATTGCTTCTGCCTGGAGCTCGCATAAACGGAGCCTGGGTTTGGTTGAAGGTGGCAGTGCTGTTCTGTTTGGGCTGAGATCACTGTCTAGCCTCCTGGAGGTGTCATTGTTGTGAGGGCTCGTCTTGGGGAGGTAGACTGTACAGCCTAACCCGGCGGGGGAGTGTGATAGCCTAACAAGGCTTCCCTCCCTGGGTCTACCTCCTCTGTGGTAATATAGGTAAGGTAAAGGAGGTTGTTCGGTTAGTGTGGGGAGCAGTGAGACCTGGCATTAGGGGAGTGTCTCTGGGACGCCAGAGATCACTGTCTAGCCTCCTGGAGGTGTCGTGGGACCAACTAGACGAAACACCGGTGAAAGGAGGTTCCCACCCGATGACCCCAAAGACATGTTAGTTATCACTGCTCATTGGTCTGTATAGTTAAGCCTTGCCATAATAGTTTGTCGTAGGGCTTAGGAGGTTATTCACTGAGTGCTGATCCCTTCTTATTTATTTATTTATTTACTTATTTATTTATTTTTTTTTTTTTTAGAGCACAAACTTCTTGTGTTTATTTGAACCCTATTCAACTTTGAAGTTAATTGGCGCATGTTATTTGTACTGAGGATTCAGTGAAGGCTGACCAGGGGTACTCAGAGACATCATCTAAAATATTAGAAATTTCTGATCTTGCAGTTCAAACTAAACAAAAAAACAAACAATCCCTACTATAAAACACAGGTGTAAAACCATCAAGTAGATGGTGACTTCAAATGATTCATATCTGAAATACCCACATCTATCACCTTTGCTGCTCTGTGTATTAAAATAATTTCATTTTATAATGCATGGTTATATTCTCGATCGTTTACTGTTGCATGTACATAAAATATCTGCTCTTAAAGTTAAAGTCCAATGTCAAAGAAAAAGTTAAACGTTTGGGGGAATAGGATTACTTGCTTTCTTGCCAGGAATTAGATGAGGAGATTGAAACGATTCTCATTTCTGTCTCTTCAATATGAAGCTGGAGCCAGGAGGCAGTTAGCTTAGCTTAGCTTAGCATAAAGACTGGAAGCGGCAGCAGCTCCTTAAGGGATGGTGGAAGGTGGATTTTTTTAGGGGGAAACAGACTAGCTGTGAGAAAGAAAATAAATGTATTTAGCAAAATGTCTAACCACCAGTGGTAGGAGGCCTAGGGGTGCTGGAGGGATTATAACACTTATCTGGCCTGGGAATGCCTCGAGACCCCCAAGAGGAGCTGGAAAGTGTTGCTGAGAAGAGGGATGTCTGGACTACCTGATTCAGCCAGCTGCCCCTGTGACCTGGCCCTGGATACGCAGACAAAAACGGATGAATGGATGGATGAAAAATGTCGAACTATACTCTTTAAAGGGCCTCAATGCGAAATTCATTAAGTACCAGTTGTCTGGACTTGGTTCTCTATATGGAGGTGGCTGAGCCAGCTGCTAGCAGTTAACAGTGCTAATTACATTACAGCGCTACACAACGGCAACAGTCCTGACAGAGCTAACACTGTTAACCAGGGGGGAATAGGAGGATGGAAAATTCTGCAATGACGCTGTCCTGGTATCAGCACCTGCTGTATGAGCGCAGTGTAAAGTGGTGGTGATGAGCTAGCCAGTGGGATACATTCATGAACTAGCATGCACACAGACCCCGATCAGCTTACCACAACAAACCACAGAGAAGCTTGGATCACAACACTCACAGAGGTAGCTTGAGATTTTTTTCTGCTCAGGACACCATTACTCAACTATACCTTTACAAAGCAAACAGTGGTTTAAGGCTGTGAATGTCACATACAGCACCTTTAAAGGAATTCTCCACTTACTCCATAGTACACGTTCTTGGCCAGCGTGTGAACGAGGATCATCTTTCCCGTGGCAGCAGCACCATACAGGCAGATGGAAGCGTAGAAGTGGTTGTACCAAAACATGGAGCGGCCCAGCAGAGTGACAAGCAGAGCGACAATCAGCACTGACAGCAGGGTGATGAACCAGCTCAGGACTGCTACGCCTGTCGCACAGGCCAGTTCTCGAACATAGCGTCCACCTGAGAGAGATGAATGAAGTAAATGAAAACCAAACATACAAGTCATCCAAATCTTCTAAAGAAAAATGACAAAACATTTGGAAAACTGGGATTGGACAATTCTTTTTCTACAGTTTGCAAGAAAAACACTTGAATAAGCCAAAAAATGGAAAACATGCAACACACACATCCAGCACAGGAAATGGCATAACACGCCTAGACAATAGGGAATGGCAACCTACCTCCATTGCCTGGCAGTGAGGCTTTCTTTGCCAGATAGAGGAAGGTGGCTGTGGCTACCATGTAGTTGAGGATGGTGCCAACGCGGGCTGGGTAAGCCACCACAACCACACCCAGCAGGTCAAAAAACACCATATTGCCATGACGATACTCTGAGGAATCGGCTAACTTCTCTGACGTCACCAGGTACCTCAGGACTGCCAGGATGTTGTCGCCTGAAAACAGGAAGAGAGTTTCAAGGTGAAGAGGTTCAAAGCTGAAATGTAACACATTAAAGCTCTGTTGCATTTAGCTGCATTGTTTCCTGCAGTACAGAGCAGGAGTACACCAGCTGGACAGACAGACAGTACAGACAGGACATTCTAACTTAAAACCCAAACTGGATAGGACACAATAGGAATTCATGGAAAGGGAAAAACTGGGGAGTAAATATTGAGCTTCCTCTATTGTGGTTTTTGGTTTCCACCATTTGTACAGCTATCCCGACAATCAGGGGGAGGAAATGGTTAATATGACTGAATATGAAAGTGATAACCTCACTGTAAAAGGCTTGATCTTATAGAGCTGACACATCATATGCAGTGGACACAGTTTATTGATGACTCAGTATAACCCTCTGTCCAGCAGGGACAGGCTACACCGAGGTAGTGGCCTTTTTCTTCCTGCACAACCACATATAGACAGTGTTTGCTGCAGTAAAAAGACATGAACAGACATTGCCAGACATTGATTTGGATGACATGTGTCTACATGAACAGTAATCAATATACTAGTAAAATGAAGGTGTGTTACTGTGTACTGAGCCTTACAATCTCTGCTTTAATCCACAGATACTTTACCAACTAGAGATGCACCAAGTTATCGTTCGAACATTAGTGATCGGCTGGTATTCTCCTTGCTGACTGCCATCAGCCAATAAGCAAATAAGATGACATTCACAAATGGCAGTGGCCAGTGTTTATCTATTACGTCACATCCATTTTGCACCAGCTAAATGTTGTTTTGGCTATTTGCGGAAGGACTTGGACAACCCTAATTCGAAGAAGAAGCAACTGGCTGGATGTGAATTTGCATTTCCTGGTATAACGAAACCTTTACCTTGCCACTGATTGGCTTACCCTAACGTTCTTAACCTGACCCCAATTAATCTCACCGGTCTCGCCTAAATCTAACCAACCCAAGCAACAAAGGCAACAGGTAATAGCCAATCAGAGGGAGAGTAGAGCAGGTCATGCCTTCATTATCCTAGGCAAAGCAAATTTGCTGACTGGACAAGTTTCTGGTATGACATAAGAGCGAAACAGGTCCTGTGCAAACCTGTGGCTCCTTAACAAATAGAAGTGAAAGCAAATATCAGCCACGTGGGAGCAGGTATTACAGAAAGAAAGATCAGCGACATGTTGTTTGCATAGTTCCCATTTCCAGAAAAGCGACCACTCTCGGATATTGGAGGAATAATCACCTCTTTTTTCTAGTACTGGCACAAATGGCACAGACATACCCATGTGCTCCATGCACCAGCACAGATAGAGAGCAACTGTTCAGCTCTGTGTCTCACATCTTAGAGGCAAAGAGAAGCAGATTAAGCTGCAACAAGGCAGAGATGCTTAAGGTATTTTTAGTACTTGTAGTTAGTATAGGTATATAGGTAGTTGTATAGCAGGCTAAAAAGGCATCTGAGGCTGTCATTTCCTGTGACAGATGACTATATTAAAGGCTGTTTCATAAATCTGTACAGCTGAAATTTTGCTCAGTCAAAGATAATGAAGGACTGAATGACTTTAAAACAGTTTAGTTATTTTTATAGTGAAGATGTCTGTGTTTCTCTGGCACAAAAAGGGAATAAATAACACCAAAAACAAAATAATGAACGACAAAAAACGTCTGTGATGGCATCGGCTATGAGCCAAATTGTTAAGTTAAACACCAACATCAATACTAATCCAGAATTTCATAGTCGGTGCATCCCTATTACCAACTATATTTACATTCATTTCAAACATAACATGTATTTTATTGATAATTACACTATATAAACTGTTATTAAAGATGTACAGAAGACATCAGACTGTAAATCATACACTGCTCTAACAAACAGCTTTATGGTCTTGCACATACAACACTAAACTCTCCCACACACACCTCTAACACCCTCGTACATGTACAATAACACTCGGCATCCAGCTCTCCTTCTATTCTCTAAAACAAACAACTATACTTTTATTATTTCCCATGACAGGATATGTGCAAGACGAAGCACAATTTCACTCACTCACACACACACACACACACACACACACACACACACAGCCGACTGTTTCAGATACACTACACTTCCATGTTTAATGGTGTGTGTGAGAGAGTATGATGTGGGTGAGCAAATATGATTTTATGCCCCAAGCAGTAGAGTGCCAATGAGTATAGCGGTGTATGTGTGTGAGAGGGCAAGTCTGATTTATGGCCTAAATGTTCCTCTCATAGTTATACAACAGCTGTACACCAGTATACGGGACACGTAGAGGACTACACACGGAATTGGCTAAAATCATGATGTTGAATGTAGATGAAAAATTTGGCGACGTGAAGGATCAGAGAGAGGTCGCTGTTTGGGTTACTACTGCCCGAGGCCGAGTTTCTTTTATCTGTGTTGCCCTATGTACTGCTGCCTGCATGTCTGCACAGTTAACGGCACACACATACACAAACACACACACACACACACACTAGACAAAGCTTCATTGTTCTTCCGCCTGGTAGGCTCACTGTGGCCTTAAAGTGTAAACAACTGAGTGTACAACATCTAGTTGTTCATGTTGGGTTCACTGCTTAGCTACATGATTCTGCTTTGTGATTTACCCACGGCTTTAATTTCTGATTTCAACAAGAAATTACATTTTATTTCACAGTAACATTTACAACAGTTAGATTGCCGTGCTCTTGTTCATATATCGCCACAATAGCTTTAAAAATAGATCCAGCTTTGGAACAAAAGTGAATCTACACTAGAGCAATGCTAGCCTTGAACCTTTCCCACTTATTGAAAAGCAGAGCTGTGAAAAAAGAGATATGAATGAGGCGGGTAAGGCCAAAAAACCTGCTGTGTTCATCAGAGGCATCAACAGAGCAGAGCTACTGGTGTATCTCCCTCCTCCGTTGCCCCTGTGCTGTACCTACTCTCCACTATACAAAACTGTTCTTCATCCTTCTCTACAGACTAAAAATACCTTCTACCTACCTCTGAAATTTCACTTTCTCTCTCTAATAATTCATGCCTTTCACGGTTAGTTACTGTACACAGAATGAGAGGAGGGAGATGTCCAGTAGCTGCTGAGGGAGAGAGGAAAGATGCCAACTGTCTCAGGTTTTTAGTGCTGACTGACTAGATTCTCTGCTAAGTAAAGCAAAAATAATTCAGCAACACAGATGCACGAGGTAAATGAGGGCAAGTGCAACAGTAAAAGTCTGTAGCTGCAATGTATATATACGTGAATGCATTTCTTAGTTCTCGGGGAAATAATGAGATCAGCTGAGTGCACCAGTCTAATGCTGCAGTGACCGCTCTCTCCTTGACAATCGGACACACCCACCCACTAACAAACACTCAATCTATTTGCAATGAGTGTCAAATAAAAGCATAAGGTGACACCTATTTAAGTCTGGCACACGTAGGGATACGTAGGTGTATGTGTGTGTGCTGCGTACCGGCTCTCTGTATCGAGTCTGTCAGGATCCTGTCAGCAGTGTCGTACTTAGTATGATAGATGAAACCATTTTCAATGAAAGCCAAGTCAATGCCTGTAAAAATGAAGTACAAACATACACAGAATAAGATATAAAACATGGAATATGGAGGGCGAAAAAGACAAAAAATAAAAGCATCTCTGCTTTGTACCAGATTATCATTTTTCACTGTGACAAAGAAAGGCTCTAAACTTCCATTACTAATTTCTATAATGTACTCAATGTGTTTAAACAAGCTAAATGTAGGACCTTTTAAGACATTTTTAATACCACTTAAACCACCAAAATTTGGGAACAAACTTGCGATGGAGAGACACACCAAAACTGAAAAATATTCTCCGTATAAGAAAATAAATTGATGCCAGTTTAAAATTATCAGTAAGGCAAGGCACTGATGATACGCTATGTCAGTGGTTCCCAACTGGCTGGTCAAGGTCCAAAAGTGGGTCACAGGTCCATTCTGAATGGACTGCAAGTGATTCATATCAAGTCTGTAAAAAACACACTTTATTTTTAAGTACGGTGAATTTCCGCCACAGAGCTTTTGTTGCTTCCTGCTGTAGAGTGAGTGACCAACGGACAGCTAATTAACAGACACAAACCAGCTCGACCACATGGCCTAACACAAGTGTGACACTGAATATATCAAACTGTGTGGACCTTGAACTAATGACTGAGGAGAAATCTGGACCAAGTGGCTGGACCAGTTGGGAACCACTGCTCTATGTGCTTATGGCTCGGCATGGGCAATTACACTGCCCTGGCCCCGTTGTCCCAAGTTTGAAACACCTTTGACATACAGTGCAGCTTACTTAGTGGGCATTTCCAGGCCCAAGTTTTAATCACCACGGGTAATCATTATTCTAAGATCATTTATCATTAAACTTCAATTTTCGCATTTCCTCAAACTAACCAGCAGTCGAACTAGCAAGGCCTCAGATAACGCAGTGGGTCTGCATCGTTAAACTAAGTACAAAAAGGGGGCAAAAACATGAGCTTTGCACACATGCAGGTGTTACGTCGAAGTCTATTCCCTTATTGAACAGTGTTTCCCTCCAGTTAACATGGTGTTTCCCAAAACGCCAACAAAGGAAGTTCACACGATGACATGAATCAAAACAATTTAGGACCCATCCAATCTGAATTTAAGACAATATAAGGCCTTTTATTGGTAAATATGTATTTCAAGACATTTTAAGACTTTGTCTGCATTACCTGGAATGTTACCAAAGTCCCTGTAGATGCGAAAGTCAGTGTCAGAGGGGATGATGCCACTCTGGAAGACCTCCTGGCCGACCACAGAGGCAAAGGGGTGTTTCGCTGCGTGAACGTAGGCCTGGACCAGCCACGGGTTCTCTGGACCTTTTGGGAAAAGAAAGAAAAGGTCTCTGGGATATTTTAGATAATGGACAGTTATCTCACTCTCCTAGGTTCTGGCAAAAAGAACAATCATTGTGTAAAAGAAGGTTTTACTATGAGAGTACTATAACTCTTCATCCTGCTGTCTTAACTACTTCCTCTTCGTGGTTTTAGTGATGTAGGCATTGAAGCTTGTTTAATGTATAGAGTACGTGCATCAGATAGTGTCTAAAATATAAATATAATATTACAGGCACCTCAGAAATCATAATCAGGCTGCTGGTAATCCATATAGATACAGAATAGTAGCAGCATGCCAGAATGCAAATGATTTGAACAAGGTCGTTTAATGTACACTGCAACATTGTCTCAACGTCAGACAGTAGATCTCTGTAACAGCAAAAATGGCATTGGCACAAATGCAAAAAACATGCAAAACAAACACAGAGAACTCCTAAGAATAGAATATGCTAATAAACAAACTGGAAAAGTTCGTTTGGTACAGTACCTGTCTGAAAAACAACTTCCTTGCCCCCAACACCTGCAGCCTCCAAGTTAATGAAAGCCCGCACCTGCTTGGCCCACGGATGCTGAGTAATGAAACCGTGACTGGCCTGATGGAGAAAAGCAACAAAAAAACAGAGCAAAGAGTTAGTGAGAGAGAAAATAAGAATGTAGCAGAAGAAATAAGACAAACAAAAAAAGACGGCACTTTTTTTCATATTAAATGACAACCCAAAGTGGTGACGACAGGCTTGTCTGACTTTCAAAGTGTAAAGCATGTGTTCTTGTCACTTCATTTCACCTGAAGGATATTTTCTTCTGCCCCATTAAAGAGGAAGATAACTCCATGATGAAGAGGAGTAGACTGGTTGGCCAGAGAATGGAGGACTTCCAGCATCACTGCACAGCTCACTGCATCATCACTGGCACCTAAGACAAGGAAACCAATGTATGTGTGTCAAAAAAGTACTAAAAGAAAACCTGCTCCTACCTGCTTTTCACATTTGAATCAGGCAACAGAAGCTCAGCTTCGCCTGGCATTTACACACAAAGACATGCGATCGTTCACCCAGATCACCTGCCTGTCCCGACACAGTGGCTCAGTTTGAGATTAGAACACATGCAGGAGACAGAGCCGATAACATTGATGTACATCAGACTAACACAAACACATGAGAATGAAGGGTGTAGGCTCTGAGTGCAAACATGTGAAGAATGCGCCTAGCTGGTAAAAAAAACAAGCTCCCACTGCTTTGGTGAACACAAAGGAAAAAGGGTAATAGCAAGAAGAAAAGAACACGTGAACAGGGCATGTGATGCAGAAAGATTAGACAGGTTAGTGGTAAGGGACACAGTTTACTGGGAATAAATGCCCAAAGATCAGAGAGTAAAACTGAGACATCATGTGCTGCAGCTTTCTGTCTTGAATGAGTTCACGAGGTGGGGGTGGGAGTCTGTTCGCTGTCTGTCTGGGTACCATTCATGCTCCTGTCGCCGCCACTTATATCAGCTACATATTAATCCTTGTCCCCGAAAAGCTCTGTGAGAGTTAAAAAGATGGTGGGTACAAATCAAACCTCAATGGTTCACCTGTGCACCAGAAATAAAGTAATCATAACTACTCTGACTTCTATCATCAGTGTGCTGTGCTGACCATATTTACATGCATTAAACATGTGGACAAAAATATGTGCAAGACACAGAGCTATCCTTTTAGTCTTTCTTTTTTTCCCCTTTATTATTTTTAGCATGAAAAAGTGTTTAGAATTCCCTGGAATCAAAGGCTTGGCAGGCAGCAGTGGATGTGAATGTGTATCTTCCTGGTCCACACCTCTTGGCTGAATTTCCTTTTGCTGGTGAGGCTGTGTGTGCACGTTTGTGTGTATGTGTGCGTTTTAAGTGGGAAAATATGTCCCTCAAAAGGCTCGAGGGTGTGGAGCAAAGCAGTGAAAATTTCTGATTTAACTAAAAGACGAAGAAATTAAGACCGTGTTATCTATTGTCAACAAACACTGTTATTACCGTGCCGTCTAGATATGATTCCCTTTGGCATCAGAATTTTCTGGATTGGCTACATTTCACAGTTTGGTCCACATGACTACAGTGCACAGATGGGGGTATTGTCATCATAAAACACATGAGGACGTGCATGATGAAAAACACATGGCTTGTGCACACTGTGACAGGAAAAATGCAGGTTTGTCATGGAGTCCATGACACAGAGATGCTTAAAGCTGTATGCTCATATCAGCATGCTAACAATGGCGAGGCTAGCATGTTGATATTCAGCAGGTATAATGTTAAACATATTCACCATCTTGGTTTTAGTGTGTTAGCATTTGCTAATTAGCACTAAACTCAGGGTACAGCTGAAGGTGATGGGAATGTCATTAGTTTGCAGGTGTTTAGTTTGGTGGTGCACCGATCAGACTTCTTCAGTTCTAATATCAATACCTAGGCTTTGGTTATCAGCCAAAACCAGGTACCAATCCAATACCAAATGGACTGCCTGGAAAATGGACTGTAGGTGTATAGTACCTTTCTAGTCTTCCAACCACTCAAAGCGCTATTACACTACATCACATTCATCCATTCACACACACATTCACACAGTGGTAGCAGAGGATACCAAACATGGTGCCCCCTGCTACTCAGTAACCATTTACATGCTCTTGCACACTGAATTTAAATGCCCATATAAAATAATAGAGCAGCTGAAAATGCAAACATAGAATTGAATTGAATAGACTGGCCCAACTATCACCAATACCAGCTATCTGAGTCACTATCAGCCCGATATCCTGTATCAAGATTGTATCAATGGACCCCAAATCAAAGTATGTCTCAAAATTTTGATTTGATGATAGCCCTAGATTAAAAGTGAAGGGATCAGAGTTTGAAGTGCATTTTCTGGGAACCACAAATGAGAACCTCATAGTGGTGCTACAGTAAAAGTCAGGGAATCAACAAAGTCAGTGTGCTTTATCCTGAATGTCTGTACAAAATTTCAAGGTAATTTCTATAGCTGTTGAGGTATTTCAGTTTGTACCGAAGTGGTGGACCGACAGGCTGACACCGCTACAGTCATTATGCCATGCAAATGCCATACAAAAAAACAAAGGAATTTTCTGGAAAGTGCTCTTTAGATGAGTCACAGGACAGGACACAGCGGTTAAACCCAAAATGAGACACAACAGCAGAAGATAGCACTAAAGAGTTGCAACAGCAGATTTGAGAAGTTATAGGAGATTGATGTTTGACAGCCCTTTTCTTTCGGGTAATTTAAGTTTGGCAGGTGTGTGAATGCTTTCTGCATGTGCCTACATGCAAACTGAGTGCTGAACCTGTTTGTCTAAAGCTCAATATTCATCGGTGTCAGTGCCTTCTGTCAGAGCTCACCTACAGTAGGCAGAATTCCTCAAGAGAAGGAGGAAAGTTTTTGTACCTGGACTGTTAGCCACTGTGTCAAAGTGGCAATTGGCTAGCATGAGATGCTGCGTCCCACCCTTAGGCTCCAGCCTGACAGCAATGTTGGTGACACGGTCATAGAAGCTGGTGAAGCCTCCAAGAAAGTCAATGGAGAAAGTGCCAGTGGGACGCTGCACATCCACCGTGAGCTGATGGGGACCCGCTGCGGTCTCTGCCCGGATGCTCTCAATCTGCTCCAACAAGTAGCTGACTGTCAGGACTTCATTCTCCTGGCTGCCCACTGGCCGAGGGCCAACGCTGGTGATCTGCTCCAAGTGCCGTCTAGATCATGAGGTAAGAGTGAGAACAGGGAGAGAGAACATTGGGATGCTGTTAAACATTGATGGGGTGGAAAACCAAGCCTACTTGTTCCATCACAGCAGTGCAGCATCTTATTAATGTCCTGCTCTTCAATGTTACTATTGTTACAGACAGTGAATCATTGTACATATGTATGGACGGATGGCTGAATGAGGTCACAGTCCATAGCTTTGATTTATAACTACCTTGAGGTTTCAAAACTTAAACGAGGTTACATACATTTCCTGATGGCGTGGGTGTTTTTTGCTGACAGACACAGTTTGCTCATGTGAGTTTGTGAGAGAAACACCTCTTCTAAATTTTATAGATGCACTACTCAGGAGAGAGAACATACTTAAGTGCAACAATCGCTGATACTTCTGCTTGCTGACAGTTAAATGACGAAATGAAACCAGGTTCAAGTTCAGATATCTCTACAGACTCGCATCTTTCTTTTTCACTTATGTCAGACAATGAAAGCTGTGCTGGATGTGATAACTGTGAGCACTTTAGCCAAAATACTGTTGTATACTCTAAATAAGGTTTTCTACAGGTTAGCAATGCCACTACATACAACACAGACTGATATTAGAGTTTTATTGGTGACTTCAAGACAGTATACGTAACGCTGGATATGGAGGAACTTCTGCTCTGATCCTGTCAACTAGAGCTGAAACAAACAGTTGCTTAATCCATTGGGCAATCAACGGAGGATAAACTGGAAAGAATTTTTGTAATCGATAAATCATGATCAATAAAGTCATATTTCAAGCAAAAATGACAGCCAATGTTGTGATTCCAGCTTCTCAAATATGACGATTTGCATCCTTTCAAGTAAATTGTGATCATGTTTATGCCTCTGCGGCAGTGATAGCTGTGGCCAAAGGCATTATGTTTTCAGGTTGTGTGTATGTGTGTCTGTCAGCCGGTCTCAGTCCCTATCACAAGAAAGGGATTTCTTTAAATTTGGCACAAATATTCACTTGGACTCAACGATGAACTGATTAGATTATGGCTGTCAAAGGTCGAGGTCACTAGTACGCCATCCGTCTCATTCTCATGAACATAATAACTCAAAATCACCCTAAGGGAATTTTTTCGTCCGCTTGGACTCAACAATGAACTGCTTAGATTAAAACTAAAACTAATTTCAGTGGTAAAATGTCACAGTGACCTCACAGGGCCATAACTCAAGAAATCATAGGCTAATAATGACAAAAATTCACACAAATGTCTAAAAGAAGTTATGATATTTTCTGTCCAAAGAGGTCATTTCCGGCCATTATTCAGTGTCATAACTCAGGGACAGACGGGGAGACATTTGGTCAAATACTGAATTGGTGACACTAATCTCGGGTGTCTTGAAACTGTGCTGACTGTACAGATCTTCTGTGCTGCCGGGTTGAAGATGTGTGTAAAGCATACACGTTTTAGAGTTTGTTGTTTCTTTGCAGCACCTCCATATTTGAAGGAACATTGTCAACTGTCATGGCTACATATGAGTCTGGACAGACATTCTAGTTTTCACTATTTTCTAGACCAAACAATTACTCACTTCATTGAGAAAATAATCAGCAGATTAATAAATAATGGAAATAATTGTCATCTGCAGTCCTACACATTACATCAAAAGTTCAGGTTTTTTAAAAGAGAGTGGGACATCTTCACAAACACTGACTGGAGGTCTTGAAGTTGAGGGATTAGCAAACTGGGTGGCATCCCTCTTCGATATAATGAACTGAGAAGAGAGGATCTTTCCAAGATGAAAAAGATGACCCCACAAAAGACGGAACGAGAAATAAAATGACTTTTTTTCAGATTGTTTTAAAAACAATCACAGTCTGTCTTTGTTACAGTATGTTTTCTATGTCCTGAGTTTGGACCATTGCCCTGACCCGCTCAGGTTATAATATCCTATGTCTCTATAGAAGTCTGACCTGATCTTCCTTGTCTCTGCACAGACTCCCTCAGGAGATAGAAACAGGAAATTAAGCCAAGCAACCCATATGGTAAGAAAAAACAGATGCTTTTCCTCAACTTTTCTTTAAAGAAGCAGCTGCCGGTCGTGTTTGCTGCAGCTGTTCAAAAAAGGCCAATGTTACAGAAGCTCCACTGCCCACACCAGCAGAAGTGCTGCTGTGCTGGCTGATGCTCACAGTGGAGTCAACAATATAATGTCTGTCATCTAACCATGGTGGGTGAGGCTTTGTGTTGGTCTCATTACAAGCATCGATCAAATGCATCAAATGCTTATGTTTCCTTTGCTTTTCACAAGTCCTCCCTAATATGTAGCTTTGTTGTAGTGATTAAGTGGTACCAAATGACATTAAAGACATCTAAACTCTGGCTTTCATTTCATTTCTACAGCAGCGTCTGAGGCATTGTTTTATGCTCAGGCTCATAATTCAAACCTGGACTGGCAGGGCATGGACTCACAAAGCCATGATTGTGACCAAAGAAGCTCAGAGCCCTAATCAGTTCAATGCAGCATGCCTGACTCATTTATAGAGCAACCAGCCAAATGATGGCAAATCCCGTCGCCAAGCACTTTCAAGAGCTCAACCGCAGCCCTGCGGACCTCAGATTCAGCACCATAATCCCCATCTCTCCTCGCAGGGACTGGAAATCTGATAAAAGCTGTCACCCTGTGCTTTTTAATCTGAAAATGTTGCATCTTCTTAGAAAGAACAGGATGTATAATGGTTTCTATAATCACGCAGGCTGCATTGTATTATCTATTAATCTGCCTTATATGTGTTGGATTATTTTTTAATGTTCATATTCATGTTCTGTTAAATGTACGAGTGCCTAAAGTGATGCTTTGAAATTGCTCATTTTGTCTGAAAAGTCAGAAAAAACAAAGGCATTGGAGAGACAAATATGTGAAACAGAAAGACAAGTTTTTCCTCACCATTTGTGGAAGTAGTAATAAACGTGCACAACTGTTGATTTTCACAATAAATTCTGTATTGTCGCTCAAATATAACAGACTACTGCCCATAATCATAGGGCAGCAACTACTAATAATGTTCATTATCAATCAACCTGGTGATTATTTTTTTTTAAATGATTGTATAATCACTAAGAAGATAGTAAGATATGACCATTACGACTACCCAGAGCCCATATTGGCACCTTCACATTGCAAGATATTTAGATTACAATGATTTTAAACTGATAACAGCAGAAATTTCTCACAAATCTTTGGGATTTTTAGCTTGATATTAACCTGAACAACTAACTACATGTAGATGCAAGAGCTATGTGTACAGTGAGACTTTGATAAGCCTTTACGGTTTTGTTTTTATGCAATGACTCAAATAATTTATTGTCCTTTTCCTGTCTTTTTGATTTTGTTTATAACCCACTTCCTGTTTAATGTCTACCTACATTATCTACATTATGTAAGACACTTTGTATTTCCTTTGGGTGTGAAATCTGTCATAAAAATAAACTTGCCATGTTACGTTAACTGTCAAAACATCTATAACAGGTTTAAATTAAGTTTATGGAGTAATATTATTGTTATTGCATCTTGGGGTCATTATGCAAGCTTCATGCAGGAGACTTTGACTTGATGGAGGCTACATTATTTAAAGACCAGTGCTACATGCTGCTGCACCTCCTCTCTCCTGAGCTGAACTGGTGTTCAAAACACCTGTCCGCCCCACAGGTTACCTTGGAGGTAATAGGTGGAGGTGTAGGTGGAGGGGAGGGGACACCCGGTAGTGGTTTCTAGGCGGATCTGTTGCCAAACTAGAGGAAAGGTTAGCTGTGTCTCTGCTTCTTCGAGACCGTTAGCCAACATAGAAACAGCAAAGAGGTGAGTGCTAGGTACAAAACTCACCTTGCTCTCACTGCGTTGAAGTCGCCTGTTGGCTTTCCAATGACGAGCTGCTGTAACGACAAATGAACAAGTCCCCACAGCACCAAAATAAACACAGAGACCAGGGAAGCTGCCAGCCCTTCCCGCAGCAGATATAGGCTCACTTCGGGCTTCCTCTTCGGGTCACCATTGTAGCCGTTATCCCCGCACCGGACCCGGGAACCGTCGTTGTCCTGCGCTACATAATTCTGTGTCCCGAAGGGTTTTATTCTCCTGACAGTGGTGTCGCTCTCCATTTTTGAGCCAGCGGTATATCAGCTGCAAGCGTCGCTCTCAGGCGTCGCTTTTTTTTTTTTTTCCTCTGGACGACCGACGGATCGCGCTGAGGGACAAACTTGAGTGAGAGGGCGGGCGACTGAGGCGCTTGAAAAATGAAAAGCAGAGGAGAGATGATATTCCACACACTGGGATCTGGTTCTCCCACATGACATGAGCACAGAATAAAATTAAGTAGATAAGTAGCTGGCATTTGTCTTGTGACATTTTGACGGAATAGTTCGTCATAAAGGGAAATGTTCACTCTCTTGCTAACTATGCTAAATAACAAACTAGCCATCAGCTGTTTAGCTTAGTTTAGGGACTGTTCTTTACTTTCAGAGGAGGGGTTGTAACTGGGGTGACTTTGGTTTTTTTTTTAAATTTATTTATCATTATTATTATTATTATTATTATTATTATTATCATATGATTATTATTTATTTATCTATTTTATTTGACCCTCCCTACCTACCCTCACCGAAGCTACACATATTTTTCCTTGAGCCTCCCTTGGTGGTAGGCAGAAAATGCATGACCCTCCCTCCACCATGAAGTAGATACTGGATTTTTAAATTTTACCCTTTGACGTATTGAAGTCAAATTTTGATTGATTTGGGTTCGGTTGGTACGTGACGGTTCTAGATGTCAAATGAGACATTCAGTCTTGACCAACAAAAATAATACAAACAGGCTAATCCGTACAAGAGGGGGCGCACCAGTCCCAATCCACCATAAAACAATCAAAATAATAAAATAAAATTTGAATAAATTAACACATTAAAATTG